>NW_023330595.1:0-75713 GCF_011100685.1 Canis lupus familiaris
AGGACCAGATTCACCAGATCCAGGTGAGGTTCCATGTTGGAAAGAGAGTCACCAGGTCCAGGAGAGGTCCAGGTGGGTTCCAGAGTCACCAGATCCAGGAGAAGTCCAGGTGGGGACCAGATCACCAGATCCATGTGAAGCCCAGGTGGGGACCAGAGTCACTAGGTCCAGATGAGGCCCAGGTGAGGACTAGAAATACCAGGTACACGTGAACCCGGTGGGGATCAGAGGCAACAGGTCCATGTGAGGCCGGCTTAGGGACCATGGTCAACAGGTCTACTTGAGGCCCAGGTGTGGAACACAGTAAGCAGGTCCAGGTGAGTCCCTATTGGTGACAGGAGTCACCACGTCCAGGTGTGGGCCAGGTCCGACCAGGATCACCATGTCCAGGGAAGGCCCTTGAAAGAACCAGAGTCAAAAGTTCGGGGTCAGGCGGAGGTGGCAACCAGGGTCAGCAGGTCCAAGTCAGGCCAAAGTGGGGTTCACAGTCACTAGGGCACGTGAAACTAGAGTGGGACCAGAGTCACCTGGTCCAGGTGAGGTCCAGTTGTGGAACACAGTAACTGGGTCCCAATTTTGCACAGTTGAGGACCATGGTCAACAGGGCCAGGTGAGGCCAAGATGGGGACCGGAGTTCCCAAATCCAGGTGAAGCCCAGGTGGGGACCACAGTCACCAGATCCAGGGTAGTCTCAGGTGCAGACCAGAATCACCAGGTCCATGTGAGGTGCAGGTGGCAACCACACTCACCAGTCCCGGTGAGGCCCGGTTGGGGAACCAGACACGAGGTATATGGAAGCTAGAAACACTGCAGCCACCAGGTCCACATGATGTCCATGTGGGAACGAAAATCACCAGTTACAGGTGAGGACCAGGTGGGGATCCGACTCACCATGTCCAGGTGAGACCCAGGTGGGAACCAGTGTCACCATGTCCTGGGTGCCCCACGTGAAGACCAGAGTTATTAGGTCTGGCTGGATGAGTGTTAGTGAACAGTGTAACCATATCTGATGCTACACAGGTGGGTACCAGAGACACCAGGTCCTGGTGAGGCCCAGGTGTAACCGGAGACATGAGGTCCATGTGACGTCTCGATGGGAACCACAGTCACCAGGTCAGGTGAGCCCATGCTTAGGATCAGAGTAACCAGGTACAGGTGAGGCCCAGGTGGAGCCAAAGTCACCTGGTACAGAAGAGGCCAAAGTCAGGACCAGAGTTACCAGGATCAGGTCAGTCCCAGTGGGTAATACAGTATCCATGTCCCAATGATGCCCAGGTAGAATCAGAGTCACCAGGTCCAGCGAGGCGCAGGTGGGGAGAATATTCACTAGGTCCAGGTGAGGACAGATGAGGACCAGATTCACCAGGTCTAGGTGAGGCCCAGGTTGTGACCAGATTCACCGGGTCTGGGAGAAGACCAGGTAAGGGCCAGATTCACCAGGTCCAAGAGGCCCACGTGGGGACCTGAGTCACCAGGTATGGGTGAGGCCCAGGTGGCATCCCACTAACCAAGTCCAGGTGAGGCCAACCTGCAGGCCAGAGTCACCAGATCCAGGTGAGGCCCTAGTGGGGCCAGAGTCACCAGGTAAATGTGAGTCTACAAGTACACCACAGTCACCAGGTCCAGGTGTGGTTCATGTGGGAACGAGAGTCACAAGGTCCAGGTGAGACCCAGGTGTGGATGACAGTCTCCAGTCCAGATTGAGGCCTAGGTGGGGGGACCAGAGTCATCGGGACGAGTTGAGGCCAAAGTATGGAGCAAAGTTATCATGTCCAAGTGAGGCCCAGGTGGGGAACAGAGTAAAAATGTGCCATAGATGCCAGGTGGGAAAAGAGTCACAAGGTCCAGACGAGGCCTAAGTGAGGAGTAGATTCAACAGGTCCTGTGGAGGCCCAGTTGAGGATCAGTGTCCCCAGCTCTGGGTGATTCCCAGAGGGGGACCAGAGTCACCCGGTTCTGGTGTGAGTCAGGTGCGGACCAGAGTCACCACGTCAGGATGAGGCCCAGAGGGGAACGAGAATCACTAGGTCAGTGAGGCCCCGATGTGGAACTGAGAAAACAGGTCCCATGATGCACATATAAGGACCTGAGTCACCAGGCCCAGGGGAGGTCTCTGTGGGAACCAGTCACCTCGTCCAGGAGAGGCCCAGGTGGGACCACAGTCACCAGGTCCAGGTGAGGACCATGTATATAAGAGAGTATCCAGGTCCCAATGATGCCCAGGTAAGGACCAGAGTCAACAGGACCAGGAGAGGCCCAAATATGGATCAGAGTCATTGTGTTCCAGGGGAGGCCAGATGGAGACCACAGGAACCAGGTCCAGAGAGCCCCATATGGGAACCAGAGCCACCAGATCCAGGTGAGGTCCAGGTGGGACCACAGTCACAAAGTCCAGGTGAGGCGCAGGTGGCAACAGGATTCACCATATCCAGGTGTGTCCCAGGTGGCGACCAGTCTCCAGATCCAGGTGCGGACCAGCTTAGGACCAGATTCACCAGGCCCAAGTGAATTCCAAGGGGTGACCAGAGTCACCAGGAAAGGGTGAGGCCTAGAGGGCGTACCAGAGTAACCAGTTTAGTTTGAGGCTCAGAAAGGGACCAGAGGTCCCTGGTCAAAGTGAGGTCCAATTGTGGAATAGAGTATCCAGGTCCCAATGATGCCTGGGTGAGGACCAGAGTCACTAGGGCCATGCAGGCCCAGATGGGGAACAGAATCACTAGGTCCTGGTGAGGCATAGAATAAGACCAGAGACACCAGTATCAGGTGAGCGCCTTGTTGGAACCAGAGCCACTCTATCCAGCTGAGTCCCAGGTCCATGTGAGGGCCATGTGAGGACCAGATTCATCAGGTCGAATTGAGGCATAGCTGGGGACAAGAGTCACCAGGTTTGGGTGCGGCCTAGGTGGGGCAAGATTCAGCAGTTCTGAGTTAGGTCAAAATGGGGACGAGAGACACCAGGTCCAGGTGAGGCCAAACTGAGGACCAGAGTCACCAGATCGAGGTGAGGCCCAGAGCGGGACGAGAATCACTAGGACCAGGTGAAGCCCCGATGTGGAACTGAGAAACCAGGTGAATGATGCCCATATGAGGACCTGAGTCACCAGGTCCAGGTGATGTCCCTGTGGGAACCAGTCACCTCGTCCAGGTGAGGCCCAGGTGGGACCACAGTCACCAGGTCCAGGTGAGGCCCAGGTAATAAGACAGTATCCAGGTCCCAATGATGCCCAGGTAAGGACCAGAGTCAACAGGTCCAGATGAGGGCGCAGGTGGGAAGCATATTCACTAGGTTCCGGTGAGGCCCAGTTGAGGACCAGAGTCACCAGGTCTAGTTGAGGCCTAGAGGGTTTCCAGATTCACCTGGTCTAGGTGACATCCAGATGGGGACCAGAGTCACCATGTCAGGGTGAGGCCAAGAGGGGATCCAGAGTCATCATGTGCAGGTGAGGCTCAGGCGTGGAACAGAGTATCCAGGTCATAATGGTCCACAGGTGAAGACCAGAGTCACCAGATCTGGCTGAGGCCCAGTTAGGATCAGAGTCATCAGTTCCAGGTGAGGCCAAGAAGGAGTCCACAGCAATCAGGTCCAGGTGGGGAACAAAGACACCAGGACATGGTGAGGCACAGATGGGGACCAGATTCACCATGTACAGGTGAGGCCCAGGTGGTGACCAGGGTTACCACTTCCAGGTGAGGAAAAGGTAAGGACCAGATTCACCAGGTCCAATTTCGGCCCACGTGGGGACCTTTGTCACCAGGTAAGGGTGAGGCCCAGGTGGCAACCCCACTCACCAGGTCCAGGTGAGGCCAACCTGCAGGCCTGTAGAGGAACCATGTCCCGATGATGCCCAGGTAGGGACCACAGTTACCAGGAGCAGGTGAGGCCAACCTGCAGGCCATGCAGTGGAACCATGTCCCGATGATGCCCAGGTAGGGTCCAGAGTCACCAGGTCCAAATGAGGCCCAGATGGAGCATATTCACTAGATCCAGGTGAGGCCCAGTTGAGGACAAGAGTCACCAGATCTGGTTGAGGCCTAGAGCCATACCAGAAACACCAGGCCCAGGTGACATCCAGATGGGGACCAGAGTCACCAGGTCAGGGTGAGGCCCAGAGAGGTTCCAGAGTCATCATGTCCAGGTGAGGCTCAGGTGTGGAACAGAGTCACAAGGTAAATGATGCCCAGGTGAGGACCAGAGTCACCAGGTATGGGTGACGCGCAGATAGATCAGAGTCACCAGTTCCAGGTGAGGCCAAGAAAAGTCCACAGCATCAGGTCCAGGGGGGAACAAAGTCACCAGGACTGGGTGAGGCCCAGATGGGGACCAGATTCACCAGGTCCAAGTGAAGCCCAGGTGGTGACCAGAGTCCCCGGGTCTGGGAGAGGACCAGGTAAGGACCAGATTCACTAGGTCCAAGAGGCCCACGTGGGGACCTTTGTCACCACGTATGGGTGAGGCCCAGGTGGCAACCCCACTCACCAGGTCCAGGTGAGGCCAGCCTGCAGGCCAGAATCACCAGATCCAGGTGAGGCCCTAGTGGGGACCGGAGTCAACAGGTAAATGTGAGTCTACAAGAAGACCACAGTGACCAGGTCCAGGTGTGGTTCATGTGGGAACGAGAGTCACCAGGTCCAGGTGAGACCCAGGTGGGGACCACAGTCACCATTTCCAGATTGAGGCTTATTTGGGGGGACCAGAGTCATCGGGACCAGTTGAGGCCAAAGTGTGGAGCAAAGTTATCATGTCCAGGTGAGGCCCAGGTGGGGAACAGAGTAACCATGTCCCATTGATGCCAGGTGAGAAAAGAGTCACAAGGTCCAAATGAGGCCTAATTGAGGAGTAGATTCACCAGGTCCTGTTCAGTTCAGGTTGAGGACTATTGTCCCCAGCTCCGGGTGAGTCCCAGAGGGGGACCAGAGTCACCCGGTTTTGGTGATATCCAGGAGGGGACCAAAGTCAGCACGTCAGGGTGAGGCCCAGTGGAGGACGAGAATCACTAGTTACAGGTGAGGCCCCGATTTGGAACTGAGAAACCAGGTCCCATGATGCCCATATGAGGACCTGAGTCACCAGGTCCAGGTGAGTTCCCTGTTGGAATCAGTCACCTCGTCCAGGTGAGGCCCAGGTTGGACCACAGTCACCAGGTCCAGGTGAGGCCCAGGTATATAAGAGAGCACCCAGGTCCCAATGATGCCCAGGTAAGGACCAGAGTCAACAGGTGCAGGAGAGGCCCAAATATGGATCAGAGTCATTGTGTTCCCGGTGAGGCCAGATGGAGACCACAGGAACCAGGTCCAGGAGAGCCCCATATGGGAACCAGAGCCACCAGATCCAGGTGAGGTCCAGGTGGGACCACAGTCACAAGGTCCAGGTGAGGCGCTGGTGGCAACAGGATTCACCAAGTCCAGGTGAGGCCCAGGTGTCGACCAATCACCAGATCCAGGTGCGGATCAGCTAAGGACCAGATTCACCAGGCCCATGTGAAGCTCAAGGGGTGACCAGAGAAACCAGGTAACGGTGAGTCCCAGAGGTAGAATCAGAGTAACCAGTTTAGTTTGAGGCCTTGAATGGGACCAGAGGTCACTGGTCAAAGTGAGGCCCAGGTGTGGAATAGAGTATCCAGGTCCCAATGATGCCTGGGTGAGGACCAGAGTCTCTAGGGCCATGCAGGCCCAGATGGGGAACAGAATCACTAGGTCCTAGTGAGGCATAGAATAAGACCACATTCAGCAGTATCAGGTGAGCCCCTTGTGGGAACCAGAGCCACTCTAACCAGCTGAGTCCCAGGTCCATGTGACACCCACGTGAGGACCAGATCATCAGGTCGAATTGAGGCATAGCTGGGGACAAGAGTCACCAGGTCTGGGTGCTGCCTATGGGGGGCAAGATTCAGCAGTTCTGAGTTAGGTCAAAGTGGGGACGAGAGACACCAGGTCCAGGTGAGGCCAAACTGAGGACCAGAGTCACCAGATCCAGGTGAGGTCCATGTTGGAAAGAGAGTCACCAGGTCAGGAGAGGTCCAGGTTGTGGACCAGAGTCACCAGATCCAGGTGAAGTCCAGGTGTGAGACAGAGTCACCAGATCCAGGTGAAGCCCGGTGGTGACCAGAGTCACTAGGTCCAGATGAGGCCAGGTGAGGACCCAGAGTTACCAGACAACTGATGCCCTGGTGGGTATCAGATGCAGCAGGTTACTTAAAGCCCAGGTGTGGAACGCAGGTAGTAACAAGGTCCAGGTGAGTCCCCAGTGTGACAAGAGCCACCACGTTCAGGTGAGTCCCAGGTGAGGGACCAGGATCACCAGGTTCAGGGGAGGCCCTATGAAAGAACCAGAGTCAAAAGTTCGACGTTCAGGGAGCAGGTTGCAACCAGGGACACAAGGTCCAAGTCAGGCCAAAGTGGGGTTCACCGTCCACTAGGGCACAGTATGGCCAGTGAGACCCAGAGGGGGACAGAGTCAACTGGTCCAGGTGAGGTCCAGTTGTGGAACACAGTCACCGGGTTCCAATTTTGTCCAGTTGAGGACCATGGTCAACACCGGCCAGGTGAGGCCCAGATGGGGACCAGAGTCCCCAAATCCAGGTGAATCCCAGGTGGGGACCACAGTCACCAGATCCAGGGTAGTCTCAGGTGCAGACCAGAATCACCAGGTCCAGGTGAGGTGCAGGTGGCAACCACACTCACCAGGTCCGGTGAGGCCCTGATGGGGACCAGAGTCACGAGGTACATGAGAAGCTAGAAACACTGCAGCCACCAGGTCCACATGATGTCCATGTGGGAACGAGAATCACCAGTTACAGGTGAGGACCAGGTGGGGATCCGACTCACCATGTCCAGGGACCAGGTGGGAACTAGTGTCACCATGTCCAGGTGGGCTCAGGTGAAGATCGAGAGTTAATAGGTCCGGCTGGGTCACTGTTAGTGAACAGTGTAAGCATATCTGATGCTACCCAGGATGGGTACTAGAGACACCAGGTCCTGGTGAGGCCCAGGTGTGACCATAGACATGAGGCCCAGGTGAGGTCCGATGGGAACCACAGTCACCAGGTCATGTGAGGCCATGCTTAGGATCAGAGCACCAGTTACAGGTGAGGCCCAGGTGGAGCAGAGTCACCTGGTACAAAAGAGGCCAAAGTGAGGACCAGAGTTACCAGGATCAGGTCAGTCCCAGTGGGGAATACAGTAACCATGTCCCGATGATGCCCAGGTAGAACCAGAGTCACCAGGTCCAGATGAGGCGCAGGTGGGGAGCATGTTCACTACGTCCGGTGAGGCCCAGTTGAGGACCAGAGTCACCAGGTCAATTTGAGGCCTAGAGGGAGGTGAGACCAGACCTGGTCTAGGTGACATCCAGATGGGGACCAGAGTCACCATGTCAGGCTGAGGCCCAGAGAGGGTCCAGAGTCATCATGTCCAGGTGAGGCTCCGGTGTGGAAGAGAGTATCCAGGAATAATGGTCCAAGGTGAGGACCAGAGTCACCAGATCTCAGTGAGGCCCAGTTAGGATCAGAGTCACCAGTTCCAGCTGAGGCCAAGAAGGAGTCCACAGCAATCAGGTCCAGGTGGGGAACAAATTCACCAGGACTGGATGAGGCCCGGATGGGGACCAGATTCACCAGGTCCAGGTGTTTCCCAGGTGGTGACCAGAGTTACGAGTTCCGGGTGACAACCAGGTAAGGACCAGATTCACCAGGTCCAAGTGAGGCCCACATGGGGACCTGTATCACCAGGTATGGGGAGGCCTAGGTGACAACCCCACTCAACAGGTCCAGGTGAGGCCAATTGCAGGCCATACAGGAACCACGTCCCGATGATGCCCAGGTGGTACTAGAGTTACCACGTACAGGTGAGGCCAACCTGCAGGTCATGCAGTGGAACCAGTCCCGATGATGCCCAGGTAGGGACCAGAGTCACCAGGTGCAAATGAGGCCCAGATGGAGCATATTCACTATCTCCAGGTGAGCCCAGTTGAGAACCAGAGTCACCAGATATGGTTGAGGCCTAGAGGGGTACCAGAATCACTGGTCCAGGTGACATCCAGATGGGGACCAGAATCACCAGGTCAGGGTGAGGCCCAGAGGGGTTCCAGAGTCATCATGTCCAGGTGAGGCTCTGGTGTGGAACAGAGTTACCAGGTACCAATGATGCCCAGGTGAGGACCAGAGTCACCAGATCTGGGTGACGCGCAGATAGGATCAGAGTCACCAGTTCCCTGGTGAGGCCAAGAAAGAGTCCACAGCAATCAGATCCAGGTGGGGAACAAAGTCACCAGGACTGGGTGAGGCCCAGATGGGGACCAGATTCACAGGTCCAGATGAGGCCCAGTTGGTGACCAGAGTCCCCCGGGTCTGGGAGAGGACCAGGTAACGACCAGATTAACAGGTCCAAGAGGTCCACGTGTGGAACTGAGTCACCAGGTATGGGGTGGAAACCCCACCTCACCAGGTCCAGGTGAGGACAACCTTCAGGCCAGAGTCACCAGATCCAGGTGAGGCCCTAGTGGGGACCGGAGTCAACCAGGTAAATGTGCGTCTACAAGAACACCACAGTCACAGATCCAGGTGTGGTTCATGTGGAACGAGAGACACCCAGGTCCAGGTGAGAACCAGGTGGGGACCACAGTCACCAGGTCCAGATTGAGGCCTACGTGGGGGGACCAGTGTCATCAAGGACCATTAAGGCCAAAGTGGTGGAGGCCAAAGTTATCATGTCCAGTGAGGCCCAGGTGGGAAACAGAGTAACCATGTCCCATTGATGCCAGGTGGGAAAAGAGTCACAAGGTCCCGGTGAGGCGCAGGTGGCAACAGGATCACCAAGTCCAGGTGAGGTCCAGGTGGCGAACAGTCCACCAGATCCATGTGCGGACCAGCTAAGGACCAGATTCACCAGGCCGAAGTGAAGCCCAAGGGGTGACCAGATTTACCTGTAAGGGTGAGGCCCAGAAGGGGAACCAGAGTAACCAGTTTAGTTTGAGGCCCAGAAATGGGACCAGATGGTCCGTGGTCAAAGTGAGGCCCAGGTGTGGAATAGAGTATCCAGGTCCGAATGATGCCTGGGTCAGGACCAGAGTCACTAGGGCCATGCAGGCGCAGATGGGGAACAGAATCACTAGGTCCTGGTGAGGCAATAGAAAAAGACCACAGTCACCAGTATGAGGTGAGCCCTTTGTGGGAACCAGAGCCACTCTATCCAGCTGAGTCCCAGGTCCATGTGAAGCGCACGTGAGGACCAGATTCACCAGGTCGAATTGAGGCATAGCTGGGGACAAGAGTCACCAGGTCTGGGTGCGGCCTAGGGGGGGGCAAGATTCAGCAGTTCTGAGTTAGGTCAAAGTGGGGGACGAGAGAAACGATGTCCAGGTGAGGCCAACTGAGTACCAGATTCACCAGATCCAGGTGAGGTCCATGTTGGAAAGAGAGTCACCAGGTCCAGGAAGGGTCCAGGTGGAAACCAGAGTCACTAGATCCAGGTGAAGTCCAGGTGTGGACCAGAGTCACCAGATCCATGTGAATCCCAGGTGGGGACCAGAGTCACTAGGTCCAGATGAGGCCCAGGTGAGGACCAGAGTCACCAGGTCTAGGTGAGGCCTAGAGGGGTACCAGATTCACCTGGTCTTGTGACATCCAGATGGGGACCAGAGTCCCCATGTCAGGCTGAGGACCAGAGGGATCCAGAGTCAACCATATCCAGGTGAGGCTCAGGTGTGGAACAGAGTATCCAGGTCATAATGGTCCACAGGTGAGGACCAGAGTCACCAGATCTGGGTGAGGCCCAGTTAGGCATCAGAGTCAGCAGTTCCAGGTAGCCAAGAAGGAGTCCACAGCAATCAGGTCCAGGTGGGGAAGAAAGTCAACAGGAATGGGGTGAGGCCCAGATGGGGACCAGATTCACAGGCCCAGGTGATTCCATGTGGTGACCAGAGTTTACCAGTTCCGGGTGACCACCAGGTAAGGACCAGATTCACCAGGTCCAAGTGAGGCCCACGTGGGGACCTGTGTCAGTAGGCAAGGTTGAGGCCCAGGTGACAAACCCACTCACCAGTTCCAGTTGAGGCCAACATGCAGGCCATGCAGAGGAACCAGGTCCCAAAGATGCTCAGGTAGGGATGAGAGTTACCAGGTCCAGGTGAGGCCAACCTACAGGCCATGCAGTGGAACCATGTCCCGATGATGCCCAGGTAGGGACCAGAGTCACCAGGTCCAAATGAGGCCCAGATGGAGCATATTCACTAGGTCCAGGTGAGGCCCATGTGAGGACCAGAGTCACCAGACCTGGTTGGAGGCCCAGAGGGGTACCATAATCCCCTGGTTCAGGGACATCCATATGGGGACCAGAGTCACCAGGTCAGGTTGATAGCCAGAGAGGTTCCAGAGTCATCATGTCCAGGGGAGCAATCAGGTATGGAACAGAGTCACCAGGACCAATGATGCCCAGGTGAGGACCAGAGTTACCAGGTAACGAGAGGCCCAGGTGGAGATCAGAGGCAACAGGTCCATGTGAGGCCGGCTTGGGGACCATGGTCAACATGGTCTACTTGAGGCTCAGGTGTGGAACAGAGTAACCAGGTCTAGGTGAGTACCGGTGGTGACAAATGTTACCACGTCCAGGTGAGGCCCAGGTGGGGACCAGGATCACCAGGTCCAGGGGAGGCCCTTGAAAGTACCAGAGTCAACAGTACGACGTCAGTCGCAGGTGGGAACCAGGGTCAGCAGGTCCAAGTCAGTCCCAAGTGGGGTTCAACAGTCCACTAGGGCACGGTGAGACCCAGAGGGGGACCAGAGTCGCCTGGTCCTGGTGAGGTCCAGGTGGTGGAACACAGTCACCAGGTCCCAATTTTGCCCAGTTGAGTACCATGGTCAACAGGGCCAGGTGACGCCCAGATGGGGACCGGAGCCCCAAATCCAGGTGAAGCCCAGGTTGAGACCACAGTCACCAGATCCAGGGTAGTCTCAGGTGGCAGACCAGAATCACCAGGTCCAGGTGAGGTGCAGGTGGCAACCACACTCACCAGGGCCCGGTGAGGCCCTGGTGTGGACCAGAGTCACGAGGTACATGAGAAGCTAGAAAACTGCAGCCACCAGGTCCACAAGATGTCCATGTGGGAATGACAATCACCAGTTACAGGTGAGGACCAGGTGGAGCCAGAGTCACCTGGTACAGAAGAGGCCAAAGTCAGGACCAGAGTTACCAGGATCAGGGCAGTCCCAGTGGGGAATAGAGTAACGATGTCCCAATGCTTCCCAGGTAGAACCAGAGTCGCCAGTTCCAGATGAGGCGGAGGTGGGGAGCATATTCACTAGGTCCCAGTTGAGGGACCAGAGTCACCCGGTCAAGTTGAGGCCTAGAGGGGTACCAGATTCACCTGGTCTTGGTGATATCCAGATGGGGCCCATGTCACCATGTCAGGCTGAGGCCCAGAGGGGATCCAGAGTCATCATGTCCAGGTGAGGCTCAGGTGTGGAACAGAGTATCCAGGTCATAATGGTCCACAGGTGAGGACCAGAGTCACCAGATCTGGGTGAGGCCCAGTAAGGATCAGAGTCAGCAGTTCCAGGTGAGGCCAAGTAGGAGTCCACAGCAAACAGGTCCAGGCGGGGAGCAAAGTCACCAGGACTGGGTGAGGCCCAGATGGGGACCAGATTCACGAGGTCCAGGTGATTCCCAGGTTGTGAAAAGAGTTACCAGTTCCGGGTGAGGACCAGGATAGGACCAGATTCACCAGGTCCAAGTGAGGCCCACGTGGGTCCTTTGTCACCAGGTATGAGTGAGGCCCAGGTGGCAACCCCACTCACCAGGTCCAGGTGAGGACAACCTGCAGGCCATGTAGAGGAAATATGTCCCGATGATGCCCAGGTAGGGACTAGAGTTACCAGGTCCAGGTGAGGCCAACCTGCAGGCCATGCAGTGGAACCATATCCCGATGATACCCAGGGAGTGACCAGAGTCACCAGGTCCAAATGAGGCCAAGATGTAGCATATTCACTAGTTACAGGTGAGGCCCTGTTGAGGACCAGAGTTACCAGATCTGGTAGAGGCCCAGTAGGGTACCAGAATCACTTGGTCCAGGTGACATCCAGATGGGGACCAGAGTCACCAGATCCAGGTGACGACCAGGTGGGGACCAGACTCACTAGGTCCAGAAGAGGCCCAGGTGAGGACCAGAGTTACCAGGTACACGTGAGGCTCCGGTGTGGATCAGAGGCAACAGGTCCATGTGAGGCCGACTTGGTTACCATGGTCAACAGGTCTACTTGAAGCCCAGGTGTGGAACACAGTAACCAGGTCCAGGTGAGTCCCCGGTGGTGACAAGAGTCACCACGTCCAGGTGAGGCCCAGGTGGGGACCAGTTTCACCAGGTCCAGGGGAGGCTCTTGAAAGAACCACAGTCAACATTTCGAGGTCAGGCGCAGGTGGCAACCAGGGTCACCAGGTCCAAGTCAGGCCAAAGTGGGGTTCACAGTCACTAGGGCACGGTGAGACCCAGAGGGGGACCAGAGTCACCTGGTCCAGATGAGGTCCAGTTGGGGAACACAGTCACGGGTCCCAATTTTGCCCAGTTGAGGACCATGGTCAACAGATCCAGGTGAGGCCCATATGGGGACCAGAGTCCCCAAATCCAGGTGAAGTCCAGGTGGGGACCACAGTCACCAGATCCAGTGTAGTCTCAGGTGCAGACCAGAATCACCAGGTCCAGGTGAGGTGCAGGTGGCAACCACACTCACCAGTTCCCGGTGAGGCCCTGGTGGGACCAGAGTCACAAGGGACATGACAAGCTAGAAACACTGCAGCCACCAGGTCCACATGATGTCCATGTGGGAACGAGAATCACCAGTTAGAGTTGAGGACCCTGTGGAGATCCGACTCACCATGTCCAGGTGATACCCAGGTGGGAACCAGTGTCACCATGTCCAGGTGTGGCCCAGGTGAAGACCAGAGTTAATAGGTCCGGCTGGGTCACTGATAGTGAACAGTGTAACCATATCCTGATGCTACCCAGGTGGGTACCAGAGACACCAGGTCTTGGTGAGGCCCAGGTGCGACCAGAGACATGAGGTCCACGTGAGTTCCCGATGGGAACCACAGAGACCAGGTCAGGTGAGGCCATGCTTAGGATCAGAGTCACAGGTTACAGGTGAGGCCCAGGTGGAGCCAGAGTCACCTGGTACAGAGGAGGCCAAAGTCAGGACCAGAGTTACCAAGATCAGGTCAGGCCCAGTGGGGAATAGAGTAACCATGTCCCGATGATGCCCAGGTAGAATCAGAGTGACCAGGTCCAGATGAGGCGCAGGTGGGGAGTATGTTCACTAGGTCCCGGTGAGGCCCAGTTGAGGACCAGAGTCACCAGGTCTAGTTGAGGTCTAGAGCGGTCCCAGATTAACCTTGTCTAGGTGATATCCAGTTTGGGACCAGAGTCACCATGTCAGGCTGAGGCCCAGAGGGGATCCAGAGTCATCATGTCCAGGTAAGGCTCAGGTGTGGAACAGAGTATCCAGACCATAATGTTCCAAGGTGAGGACCAGAGTCACCAGATCTGGGTGAGGCCCAGTTAGGATCAGAGTCACCAGTTCCAGGTGAGGCCAAGAAGGAGTCCACAACAATCAGGTCCAGGTGGGGAACAAAGTCACCAGGACTGGGTTAGGCCCAGATGGGGAGCAGATTCACCAGGCCCAGGTGATTCCCAGGTGGTGACCAGATTTACCAGTTCCTGGGAGGACCAGGTAAGGACCAGATTCACCAGGTCCAATTCAGGCCCAAGAGGGGACCTGTCTCACCAGGTATGGGTGAGGCACAATTGGCAACCCCACTCACCAGCTCCAGGTGTAGCCAACCTGCAGGCCATGCAGAGGAACCGTGTCCTGATTATGCCCAGGTAGGGACCAGAGTTACCAAGTCCAGGTGAGGCCAACCTGCAGGCCATGCAGTGGAACCATGTCCCGATGATGCCCAGGTAGGGACCAGAGTCACCAGGTCCAAATGAGGCCCAGATGGAGCATATTCACTAGGTCCAGGTGAGGCCCAGTTGAGGACCAGAGTCACCAGAACTGGTTGTGGCTTAAAGGGGTACCAGAATCACCTGGGTAGGTGACATCCAGATGGGGAGCAGAGTCACCAGGTCAGGGTGAGGCCCAGAGAGGTTCCAGAGTCATCATGTCCAGGAGAGGCTCAGGTGTGGAACAGAGTCACCGGGTACCAATGATGCCCAGGTGAGGACCAGAGTCACCAGGTCTGGTGACGCGCAGATAGGATCAGAGACACCAGTTCCAGGTGAGGCCAAGAAGGAGAACAGCAATCAGGTCCAGGTGGGGAACAAAGTCACCAGGCCTGGGTGAGGCCCAAATGGGGATCAGATTCACTAGGGCCAGTTGATTCCCAGGTGGTGACCAGAGTTACCAGTTCCGGGGTAGGTCCAGGTAAGGACCAGATTCACAAGGTCCAAGTGAGGCCCACGTGGGGACCTGTGTACCCAGGTATGGGTGAGGCACAGGTGGCAACCACACTCACCAGATCCAGGAGAGGCCATCCATCGCGCCATGCAGAGGAACCGTGTCCCGATGATGCCCATGTAGGAACCAGAGTTACCAGGTCCAGGTGATGCCAACCTGCAGGCCATGCAGTGGAACCATGTCCCGATGGTGCCCAGGGAGGAATCAGAGTCACCAGGTCCAAATGAGGCCCAGATGGAGCATATTCACTAGGTCCAGGTGAGGCCCAGTTGAGGACCAGAGTCACCAGATCTGGTTGAGGCCAGAGGGGTACCTAATCATCTGGTCAAGGTGACATCCAGATGGGGACCAGAGTCACCAGGTCAGTGTGAGGCCCAGAGAGGTTCCAGAGTCATCAAGTCCAGGTGAGGCTCAGGTGTGGAACAGAGTCACCAGGTACCAATGATGCCCAGATGAGGACCAGAGTCACCAGATCTGGGTGACGCGCAGATAGGATCAGAGTCACCAGTTCCAGGTGAGGCAAAGAAAGAGTCCACAACAATCGGGTCCAGGTGGGGAACAAATTAACCAGAACTGGGTGAGGCCCAGATGCGGACCAGATTCACCTTGTCCAGTTGAGGTCCAGGTGATGACCAGAGTCCCCAGGTTGGGAGAGGACCAGGTAAGGACCAGATTCACCAGATCTGCGTGACGCGCAGATAGGATTAGAGTAACCAGTTCCAAGGGAGGCCAAGAAAGGGTCCATTGCAATCAGGTCCAGGTGGGGAACAAATTCACCAGGACTGTGTGAGGCCCAGATGGGGACCTGATTCACCAGGTCCAGGTGAGGCCCAGGTGGTGACCAGCGTCCCCGGTTCTGGGAGAGGAGCAGGTAAGGACCAGATTCACCAGGTCCAAGAGGCCCCCGTGGGGACCTCTGTCACTTGGTATGGTTGAGGCCAAGGTGGCACCCCACTCACCAAGTCCAGGTAAGGCAAACCTACAGGCCACAGTCACCAGATCCAGGTGAGGCCCTAGTGTTGACCGGAGTCACCAGGTAAATGTGAGTCTACAAGAACACCACAGTCACCAGGTCCAGGTGTGGTTCATGTGGGAACGAGCGTCACCACGTCCAGGTGAGAAGCAGCTGAAGACCGAGTTAATAGTTCCGGCTGGGTCACTGTTAGTGAACAGTGTAACCATATCCCGATGGTACCCAGGTGGGTACCAGAGACACCAGGTCCTGGTGAGGCCCAGGTGGGACCAGAGACATGCGGTCCAGGTGAGTTCCCGATGTGTACCACAGTCAACAGGTCAGGTGAGGCCATGCATAGGATCAGAGTCACCAGTTACAGGTGAGGTCAAGAAAGAGTCCACAGCAAATAGTTCCAGGTGTGGAACAAAGTCACCAAGAATGGGTGAGGCCCAGATGGGGACCAGATTCACCAGGTCCAGGTGAGGCCCAGGTGGTGACCAGAGACCCCGGTTCTGGGAGAGGACCATGTAATGACCAGATTCACCAGGTCCAAGAGGCACACGTGGGGACCTGAGTCACCTGATATGGGAGAGGCCCAGGTGGGAACCCCACTCACCAGGTCCAGGTGAGGCCAACCTGCAGGCCAGAGTCAACAGATCCATGTGAGGCCCTTGGGGACCGGAAGTCACCAGGTAAAAGTGAGTCTACAAGAACAAAACTGTCACCAGGTCCAGGTGTGGTTCATGTCGGAACGAGAGTCACCAGGTCCAGGTGAGGCCCAGGTGGGGACCATAGTCACCAATTCCAGATTGAGGCCTAGGTGGGGGGACCAGAGTCATCAGGACCCATTGAGGCCAAAGTGTGGAGCAAAGTTATCATGTCTAGGTGAGGCCCACGTGGGGAACAGAGTAAACATATCTCATTGATGCCAGGTGGGAAAAGAGTCACAAGGTCCAGACGAGGCCTAAGTGAGGAGTAGATTCACCAGGTCCTGTTGAGGCCCAGTTGGGGACCAGTGTCCCCAGCTTGGGTGATTCCCAGAGGGGGAACAGAGTCACCCGGTTCTGGTGTGATTCAGGTGGTGACCAGAGTCACCACGTTAGGATGAGGCCCAGAGGGGGACGAGAATCACTAGGTCCAGGTGAGGCCCCGATGTGGAACTGAGAAAACAGGTCCCATGATGCCCATATGAGGACCTGAGTCACCAGGCCCAGGTGAGGTCCCTGTGGGAACCAGTCACCTCGTCCAGGTGAAGCCCAGGTGGAACCACAGTCACCAGGTCCCGGTGAGGTCCAGGTATATAAGAGAGTATCCAGGTCCCAATGATGCCCATGTAAGGACCAGAGTCAACAGGTCCAGGAGAGGCCCAAATATGGATCAGAGTCATTGTGTTCCAGGTGAGGCCAGATGGAGACCACAGGAACCAGGTCCAGGAGAGCCCCATATGGGAACCAGAGCCACCAGATCCAGGTGAGGTCCTGGTGGGACTACAGTCACAAAATTCAGGTGAGGCGCAGATGGCAACAGGATTCACCAAATCCAGGTGAGACCCAGCTGGCGACCAGTCACCAGATCCAGATGCGTACCAGCTTAGGACCAGATTCACCAGGCCCAAGTGAAGCCCAAGGGGTGACCAGCCAGGTAAGGGTGAGGCCTAGAGTGGGAACCAGAGTAACCAGTTTAGTTTGAGGCCCAGAATGGGACCAGAGATCCCTGGACAAAGTGAGGCCCAGGTATGGAATACAGTATCCAGGTCCCAATGCTGCCTGGGTGAGGACCAGAGTCACTAGGGCCATGCAGGCCTAGATGGGGAACAGAATCACTAGGTCCTGGTGAGGCATAGAATAAGAACACAGTCAGCAGTATCAGGTGAGCCCCTTGTGGGAACCAGAGCCACTGTATCCAGCTGATTCCCAGGTCCATGTGAGGCCCACGTGAGGACCAGATTCATCAGGTCGAATTGAGGCATAGCTGGGGACAAGAGTCACCAGGTCTGGGTGCGGCCTAGGTGGGGCAAGATTCAGCAGTTCTGAGTTAGGTCAAAGTGGGGACGAGAGACACCAGGTCCAGGTGAGGCCAAACTGAGGACCAGAGTCACCAGATACAGGTGAGTTCCAGGTGGGGACCAGAGTCACCAGATCTAGGTGAAGTCCAGGTGGGGACCAGAGTCTCTAGGTGCAGATGAGGCCCAGGTGAGGACCAGAGTTACCAGGTACACGTGAGGCCCCGGTGGGGATCAGAGGCAACAGTTCCATGTGAGGCCGGCTAGGGGACCATGGTCAAGAGGTGTACTTGAGGCCCAGTTGTGGAACACAGTAAGCATGTCCAGGTGAGTCCCCGGTGGTGACAAGAGTCACCACGCACAGGTGAGGCCCAGGTGAGCACCAGGAACACCAGGTACATGGGAGGCCCTTGAAAGAACCAGAGTCAACAGTTCGAGGTCAGGCGCAGGTGGCAACCAGGGTCAGTAGGTCGAAGCCAGGCCAAAGTGGGGTTCACAGTCACTAGGGCACGGTGAGACCCAGAGGGGAACCAGAGTCACCTGGTCAGGTGAGGTCCAGTTGTGGAACACAGTCACAGGGTCCCAATTTTGCCCAGTTGAGGACCATGGTCAACAAGGCCAGGTGAGGCCCACATGGGGACCGGAGTCCCCAAATCCAGGTGAAGCCCAGGTGGAGACCCCAGTCACCAGATCCAGGGTAGAATCAGGTGCAGACCAGAATCAGCAGGTCCAGGTGAGTTGCAGGTGTCAACCACACTCATCATGTCCCGGTGAGGACCTGGTGGGGACCAGAGTCACGAAGTACAAGAGAAGCTAGAAACACTGCAGCAACCAGGTCCACATGATGACCATGTGGGAACGCGAATCACCAGTTAAAGGTGAGGACCAGTCGGGGATCCGACTCACCAAGTCCAGGTGAGACCCAGGTGGGAAACTGTATCACCATGTCCAGGTGTGGCCCAGGTGAAGGCCAGAGTTAATAGGTCCAGCAGGGTCACTGTTATTGAACAGTGTAACCATATCCTGATGCTAACGAGGTGGGGTACCGAGACACCAGGTCCTGGTCAGGCCCAGCTGGGACCAGAGACATGAGGTCCAGGTGAGGTCCCGATGGGAACCAGAGTCACCAGGTCAGGTGAGGCCATGCTTAGGATCAGAGTTACCAGTTACAGGTGAGGCCCAGGTGGAGCCAGAGTCACCTGGTACAGAAAATGCCAAAGTCAGACCAGTGTTACAAGGATCAGGTCACTCCCAGTGGGGAATAGAGTAACCATGTCCCGATGATGCCCACGTAGAACCAGAGTCATCATGTCCAGATGAGGCGCAGTTGGGGAGCATATTCACTAGGTCCCGGTGAGGCCCAGTTGAGGACTAGAGTCACCAGGTTTGGTTGAGGCCTAAAGGGGTACCAGATTCACCTGGTTAGGTGACATCCAGATGGGGACCAGAGTAACCATGTCAGGGTGAGGCCCAGAGGGGATCCAGAGTCATCATGTCCAGGTGAGGCTCAGGTGTGGAACAGAGTATCCAGGTCATAATGGTCCACAGGTGAGGAACAGAGTCACCAGATCTGGGAGAGGCCCATTTAGGATCAGAGTTACCACTTCCAGGTGAGGCCAAGAAGGAGTCCACAGCAATCAGGTCCAGGTGGGGAACAAATTCACCAAGACTAGGAGAGGCCCAGGTGGTGACCAGATTTACCAGTTCCGGGTGAGGACTAGGTAAGGACCACATTCTCCAGGTCCAATCTAGGCCCACGTGGGGACCTGTGTCACCAGGCATGGGTAAGACCCCGGTGGGAACCCCACTCACCAGGTCAAGATGAGGCCAACCTGCAGGCCATGCACAGGAACCATGTCCCGATGATGCTCTGGTAGGGACCAGAGTTACCAGGTCCAGGTGTGGCCCAGGTGAAGACCAGAGTTAGTAGGTCCGGCTGGGCCAATGTTAGTGAACAGTGTAACCATATCCTGAAGCTACCCAGGTGGGTACAAGAGGCACAAGGTCCAGGTGAGGCCAAACTGAGGACCAGATTCACCAGATCGAGGTGAGTCCCAGAGCGGGACGAGAATCACTAGGACCAAGTGAAGCCCCGATGTGGAACTGAGAAACCAGGTGAATGATGCCCAATGAGGACCTGAGTCACCAGGTCCAGGTGATGTCCCTGTGGGAACCAGTCACCTCGTCCAGGTGAGGCCCAGGTGGGACCACAGTCACCAGGTCCACGTGAGGCCCAGGTGTAGAATCAGAGTAACCAGTTTAGTTAGAGGCCCAGAATGGGACCAGAGGTCACTGGTCAAAGTGAGGCCCACGTGTGGAATAGAGTCTCCAGGTCCCAATGATGCCTGGGTGAGGACCAGAGTCTCTAGGGCCATGAAGGGCCAGATGGGGAACAGAATCACTAGGTCCTAGTGAGGCATAGAATAAGACCACAGTCAGCAGTATCAGGTGAGCCCCTTGTGGGAACCAGAGCCACTCTACCCAGCTGAGGCCAGGTCCATGTGAGGCCCATGTGAGGACCAGATTCATCAGGTCGAAGTGAGGCATAGCTGGGGACAAGAGTCACCAGGTCTGGGTGCGGCGTAGGTGGGGAAAGATTCATCAGTTCTGAGTTAGGTCAAAGAGGGAACGAGAGACACCAGGTCCAGGTGAGGCCAAACTGAGGGCCAGAGTCACCAGATCCAGGTGAGGTCCATGTTGGAAAGAGAGTCACCAGGTCCAGGAGAGGTCCAGGTGGGGACCAGAGTCACCAGATGCAGGTGAAGCCCAGTTGGGGACCAGTCACCGATCGAGGTGAAGCCCAGGTGGGGAACAGAGTCACTAGGTCCAGATGAGGCCCAGGTGAGGACCAGAGTTACCAGGTACACGTGAGAACCCGGTGGGGATCAGAGGCAACAGGTCCATGTGAGGCCGGCTTGGGGACCATGATCAACAGGTCTACTTGAGGCCCAGGTGTGGAACACAGTAACCAGGTCCAAGTGAGTCCCCCGTGGTGACAAGAGTCACCACGACTTGGTAAGGCCCAGGTGGGGACCTGGATCACCAGGTCCAGGGGAGGCCCTTGAAAGAACCAGAGTCAACAGTTCGAGGTAGGCGCAGGTGGCAACCAGGGTCAGCAGGTCCAAGTCAGGCCAAATTGGGTTCACAGTCACTAGGGCACGGTGAGACCCAGAGGGGGACCAGAGTCACCAGGTCCAGGTGAGGTCCAGTTGTGGAACACAGTCACCGGGACCCAAATTTGGCCCAGTTGAGGACCATGGTCAACAGGGCCAGGTGAGGCCGAGATGGGGACCGGGGTCCCCAAATCCAGGTGAAGCCCTGGTGGGGACCACCGTCACCAGATCCAGGGTAGCCTCAGGTGCAGACCAGAATCACCAGGTCCAGGTGTGGTGCAGGTGGCAACCACACGCACCAGATCCCGGTGAGGCCCTGGTGGGGAATAGAGTCACGAGGTACATGAGAAGCTAGAAACACTGCAGCCACCAGGTCCACATGATTCCATGTGGGAACGAGAATCACCAGTTACAGGTGAGGACCAGGTGGGGATCCGACTTACAATGTCCAGGTGAGGCCCATGTGGGAACCAGTGTCACCATGTCCAGGTGTGGCCCAGGTGAAGACCAGAGTTAATAGGTCCAGCTGGGTCACTGTTAGTGAACAGTGTAACTATATCCTTTATTTTTTATTTTATTTTATTTTATTTTTTTTATTGGTGTTCAATTTACTAACATACAGAATAACCCCCAGTGCCCGTCACCCATTCACTCCCACCCCCCCGCCCTCCTCCCCTTCCAACACCCCTAGTTCGTTTCCCAGAGTTAGTAGTATCCTGATGCTACCCAGGTGGGTACCAGAGACACCAGGTCCTGGTGAGGCCCAGGTGGAACCAGAGACATGAGGCTCAGGTGAGTTCCCGATGGGAACCACAGTCACCAGGTCAGGTGAGGCCATGCTTAGGATCAGAGTCACCAGTTACAGGTGAACCCAGTGGAACCAGAGTCACCTGGTAGAGAAGAGGCCAAAGTCAGTACCAGAGTTACCAGGATCAGGTCAGTCCCAGTGGGGAATAGAGTCACCATGTCAGGATGATGCCCAGGTAGAACCAGAGTCACCAGGTCCAGATGAAGCGCAGGTTGGGAGCATGTTCACTAGGTTCCCGTGAGGCCCAGTTCAGGACCAAAGTCACCAGGTCAAGTTGAGGCCTAGAGGGATAACAGATTCACCTAGTCTAGGTGACATCCGGATGGCGACCAGAGTCATCATGTCAGGGTGAGGCCCAGAGGGGATCCAGAGTCATCATGTCCAGGTGAGGCTCAGGTGTGGAATAGAGTATCCAGGTCATAATGGTCCATAGGTGAGGACCAGAGTCACCAGATCTCGGTGAGGCCCAGTTAGGATCAGAGTCACCAGTTCCAGGTGAGGCCAAGAAGGAGTCCTCAGCAATCAGGTCCAGGTGGGGTGACAAAGTCACCAGGACTGAATGAGGACCAGAAGGGGACCAGATTAACCAGGTTCATGTGATTCCCAGGTGGTGACCCGAGTTAGGAGTTCCGGGTGAGGACAAGGTAAGGACCAGATTCACCAGGCCCAAGTGAGGCCCACGTGGGGACCTGTGTCACCAGGCATGTGTGAGGCCAAGGTGAAAACGCCACTCACCAGGTCCAGGTGAGGCCCATCTGCAGGCCATGCAGAGGAACCATGTCCCAATGATGCCCAGGTAGGGACTAGAATTACCAGGACCAGGTGCGGCCCACCTGCAGGCCATGTGTGGAACCATGTCCCGATGATGCCCAGGTAGAGACCAGAGTTAACAGGTCCAGGTGAGGCCAACCTGCAGGCCATGCAGTGGAACCATGTCCCGATGATGCCCAGGTAGGGACCAGAGTCACCAGGTCCAAATGACGCCCAGATGGAGTATATTCACTAGGACCAGGTGAGGCCCACTTGAGGACCAGAGTCACCAGATCTGGTTGAGGCCTAGAGGGGTACCAGAATCACCTGGTCCAAGTGACATCCAGATGGGGACCAGAGTCACCAGGTCAGGGTGAGGCCCAAAGTGGTTCCAGAGTCATCATGTCCAGGTGAGGCTCAGGTGTGGAATAGATTCACCAGGTACCAATGATGCCCAGGTGAGGACCAGAGTCACCAGGTCTGGGTGACGCGCATATAGGATCAGAGTCACCCGTTCTAGTTGAGGCCAAGAAAGAGTCCACAGCAATCAGGTCCAGGTGGATAACAAAGTCACCAGGACTGGGTGAGGCCCAGATGGGGAACAGATTCAAGAGGTCCAGGTGAGGCCCAGTTGGGGACCAGAGTCCCGGATCTGGGAAAAGACCAGGTAAGGACCAGATTAACAGGTCCAAGAGGCCCACGTGGGGAGCTGAGTCACCAGGTGTGGTTGAGGCCCAGGTGCCAACCCCACTCAACAGGTCCAAGTGAGGCGAACCTACAGGCCTGAGTCACCAGATCCAGGTGAGGCCCTAGTGGGGACCCGAGTCACCAGGTAAATGTGAGTCTACAAGAACACCACAGTCACCAGGGCCAGGTGTGGTTCATGTGGGAACGAGAGTCACCAGGTCCAGGTGAGACCCAGGTTGGGACGACAGTCTCCAGGTATAGATTGAGGCCTAGGTGGGGGGACCAGGATCATCAGGACCAGTTGAGGCCAAAAAGCGGAGCAAAGTTATCATGTCCATGTGAGGCACAGGTGCGGAACAGAGTAACCATGTCCCATTGATGCCAGGTGGGAAAAGAGTCACAAGATCCAGACGAGGTCTAAGTGAGGAGTAGATTCACCAGGTCCTGTTGAGGCCCAGTTGAGGACCAGTGTGCCCAGCTCCGGGTGAGTCCCAGAGGGGGACCAGAGTCACCGGGTTCTGGTCATATCCAGGTGGGGACCAGAGTCACCACGTCAGGGTGAGGCCCAGAGGGGGACGAGAATCACTAGGTCCAGGTGAGGCCCCGATGTGGAACTGAGAAACCTGGTCCCATGATGCCCGTATGAGGACCTGAGTCACCAGGTCCAGGTGAGGTCCCTGTGGGAACCAGTCACCTCGTCCAGGTGAGGCCCAGGTGGGACCACAGTCACCAGGTCCAGGTGAGGCCCAGATATGTAAGAGAGTATCCAGGTCCCATTGATGACCAGGTAAGGACCATAGTCAACAAGTCCAGGAGAGGCCCAAATATGGATCAGAGTCATTGTGTTCCAGGTGAGGCCAGATGGAGACCACAGGAACCAGGTCCAGGAGACCCCCATATGGGAACCAAAGCCACCAGATCCAGGTGAGGTCCAGGTGGGACCACAGTCACAAGGTCCAGTTGAGGCGCAGGTGGCCACAGGATTTACCAAGACCAGGTGAGGCCCAGGTGGCGACCAGTCACCACATCCAGGCGCGGACCAGCTAAGGACCAGATTCACCAGGCCGAAGTGAAGCCCAAAGGGTGACCAGAGTCACCAGGTAAGGGTGAGACCCAGAGGGGGAACCAGAGTAACCAGTTTAGTTTGAGGCCCAGAATGGGACCAGAGGTCCCTGTTCAAAGTGAGGCCCAGGTGTGGAATAGACTATCCAGGGTGAGGATCATTGGGTCCATCACCCAATGATGCCTGGGTGAGGACCAGAGTCACTGGGGCCATGCAGGCCCAGATGGGGAACAGAATCACTAGGTCCTGGTGAGGCATACAATAAGACCACAGTCAGCAGTATCAGCTGAGCCCCTTGCGGGAACCAGAGCCACTCTATCCAGCTGAGTCCCAGGTCCAGGTGAGGCTCCCGTGAGGACCAGATTCATTAGGTCGAATTGAGGCATAGCTGGGGACAAGAGTCACCAGGTCGGGCTGCAGCCTAAGTTGGGCTAGATTCAGCAGTTCTGAGTTAGGTCAATGTGGGGACGAGAGACGCCGGTTCCAGGTGAGGCCAAACTGAGTACCAGAGTCACCAGATCCATGTGAGATCCATGTTTGAAAGAAAGTCACCAGGTCCGGGAGAGGTCCAGGTGGGGACCAGAGTCACCAGTTCCAGGTGAGGCCAAGAAGGAGTCCACAGAAATCAGGTCCAGGTGGAGAACAAAGTCACCAGGACTGGGTGAGGCCTAGATGGGGACCAGATACACAAGCTCCAGGTGATATCCAGGTGGGGACCAGACTTACCAGTTCCGGGTGAGGACAAGGTAAGGACAAGATTCACCAGGTCCAACTGAGGCCCACGTGGGGACCTGTGTCACCAGGCATGGGTGAGGCCCAGGTGGCAACCCCACTGACCAGGTCCAGTTGAGGCCAACCTGGAGGCCATGCAGTGGAACCATGTCCCGATGATGCCCAGGTAGGGACCAGAGTCACCAGGTCCAAAAGAGGCCCAGATGGTGCATATCCACCACGTCCATGTGAGGCCCAGTTGAGGACCAGAGTCACCAGATCTGGTTGAGGCCTAGAAGGGTAGCAGAATCATCTGGTCCAGGTGACATCCAGATGGGGACCAGAGTCATCAGGTCAGGGTGAGGCCCAGAGAGGTTCTACAGTCATCATGTCCAGGTGAGGCTCAGGTGTGGAACAGAGTCACCAGGTCCCAATGATGCCCAGGTGAGGAACAGATTCACCAGGTCTGGGTGACGCGCAGATAGGATCAGAGTCACCAGATCTTGTTGAAGCCAAGAGGGGTACCAGATTCACCAGGTCCAGGTGAGGCACAGATGGTGACCAGAGTCCCCGTTCTGGGAAAGGACCAGGTAAGGACCAGATTCACCAGGCCCAAGAGGCCCACGTGGGGACCTGAGTCACCAGCTTTGGGTGAGGCCCAGGTGGCATCCCACTAACCAAGTCCAGGTGAGGCCAACCTGCAGGCCAGAGTCACCAGATCCAGGTGAGGCCCTAGTGGGGACCGGAGATACCAGGTAAATGTGAGTCTACAAGTACACCACAGTCACCAGGTCCAGGTGTGGTTCATGTGGGAACGAGAGTCACAAGGTCCAGAAGAGACCCAGGTGTGGATGACAGTCTCCAGGTCCAGATTGAGGCCTAGGTGGGGGGACCAGAGTCATCGGGACGAGTTGAGGTCAAAGTATGGAGCAAAGTTATCATGTCCAAGTGAGGCCCAGGTGCGGAACAGAGTAAACATGTCTCATTGATGCCAGGTGGGAAAAGAGTCACAAGGTCCAGACGAGGCCTAAGTGAGGAGTAGATTCACCAGGTCCTGTTGAGGCCCAGTTGAGGACCAGGGTCCCCAGCTCTGGGTGATTCCCAGAGGGGGAACAGAGTCACCTGGTTCTGGTGTGATTCAGGTGGGGATCAGAGTCTCCACGTCAGGATGAGGCCCAGAGGGGGACGAGAATCACTAGGTCCAGAAGTGGCCCCGATGTGGAACTGAGGAAACAGGTCACATGATGCCCATATGAGAACCTGAGTCACCAGGCCCAGGTGAGGCCAAACTGAGGACCAGAGTCACCAGATCCAGGTGAGGTCCAGGTGGGGACCAGAGTCACCAGATCCAGGTGAAGTCCAGGTGGGGACCAGAGTCACCAGAATCAGGTGAAGCCCAGGTAGGGACTAGAGTCGCTAGGTCCAGATGAGGCCCTGGTTAGGACCAGAGATACCAGGTACACGTGAGGTCCCGGTGGGGATCAGAGGCAACAGGTCCATGTGAGGCTGGCTTGGAGACCATGGTCAACAAGTCTACTTGTGGCCCAGATGTGAAACACAGTAAGCAGGTCCAGGTGAGTCCCCGGTGGTGACAAGAGTCACCACGTCCAGGTGAGTCCCAGGTGGGGACCAGGATCACCAGGTACAGGGTAGGCCCTTGAAAGAACCAGAGTCAACAGTTAGAGGACAGGCGCAGGTTTCAACCAGGGTCAGCAGGTCCAAGTCAGACGAAAGTGGGATTCACAGTCATTAGGGCACGGTGAGACCCAGAGGGGCACCAGAGTCTCGTGGTCCAGGTGTGGTCCAGTTGTGGAACACAGTCACCGCGTCCCAATTTTGCCCAGTTGAGGACCATGGTCAACAAGGCCAGGTGAGGCCCAAATGGGGACCAGAGTCCCCAAATCCAGGTGAAGCCCAGGTGGGGACCACAGTCACCAGATCCAGGGTAGTCTCAGGTGCAGACCAGAATCACCAGGTCCAAGTGAGGTGCAGGTGTCAACCACACTCACCAGGTCCCGGTGAGGCCCAGGTGGGGAGCAGAGTCACAAGGTATATGACAAACTAGAAACACCGCAGCCACCAGGTCCACATGTTGTCCATGTGGGAACGAGAATCAACAGTTATAGGTTAGGACCAGGTGGGTATCTGACTCACCATTTCCAGGTGAGAGCCAGGTGGGAACGAGTGTCACCATGTCCAGGTGCGGCACAGGTGAAGATCAGAGTTAATAGGTCCGGCTGGGTCACTGTTAGTGAACAGTGTAACCATATCCTGATGCTACCCAGGTGGGTACCAGAGACACCAGGCCCTGGTGAGGCCCAGGTGGGACCAGAGACATGAGGTCCAGGTGAGGTCCCGATGGGAACCACTGTCACCAGGTCAGGAGAGGCCATGCTTTGGATCAGAGTCACCAGTTACAGGAGAGGCCCAGGTGGAGCCAGAGTCACCTGCTACAGAAGAGGCCAAAGTCAGGACCAGACTTACCAGGATCAGCGCAGTCCCAGTGGAGAACAGAGTAACCATGTCCCGATGATGCCCAGGTAGACCCAGGGTAACCAGGTCCAGATGAGGCGCAGGTGGGGAGCATATTCCCTAGGTCCCGTTGAGGCCCAGTTGTGGACCAGTGTCACCAGGTCTATTTGAGCCCTAGTGGGGTAACAGATTCACCTGGTCTAGGTGACATCCAGATGGGGACCAGAGTCACCATGTCAGGGTGAGGCCCAGAGAGGTTCCAGAGACATCATGTCCAGGTGAGCCTAAGGTGTGGAACAGAGTCACCAGTTACCAGTAATGCCCAGGTGAGGACCAGAGTCACCAGGTCTGGGAGACGCACAGATAGGATCAGATTCACCAGTTCCAGGTGAGGCCAAGAAAGAGTCCACAGCAATCAGATCCAGGTGGGGAACAAAGTCACCAGGCCTGGGTGAGGCCCAGATGGGGACCAGATTCACCAGGTCCAGGTGAGGCCCAGGTGGTGACCAGAGTCCCCGGGTATGGCAGAGGACCAGGTAAGGACCAGATTCACCAGGTCCAAGAGGCCCACGTGGGGACTGAGTCACCAGGTATGGGTGAGGCCCAGGTGGCAACCCCACTCACAAGGTCCAGGTGAGGCGAACCTGCAGGCCAGAGTCACCATAACCAGGTGAGGCCCTAGTGGGGACCAGAGTCACCAGGTAAATGTGAGTCTACAAGAACACCACAGTCACGAGGTCCAGGTGTGGTTCATGTGGGAACGAGAGTCCCCAGGTCCAGGTGAGTCCCAGTTGGGGACCGCAGTCAACAGGTCCAGATTGAGGCCTAGGTGGGGGGACCAGATTCATTAGGACCAGTTGAGGCCAAAGTGTGGAGCAAAGTTATCATGTCCAGGTGAGGCCCAAGTAGGGAACAGAGTAACCATGTCCCATTGATGCCAGGTGGGAAAAGAGTCACAAGGTCCAGACGAGGCCTAAGTGAGGAGTAGATTCACCAGGTCCTGTTGAGGCCCAGATGAGGACCAGTGTCTCCAGCTCCGGGTGAGTCCCAGAGGGGGACCAGAGTCACCCGGTTCTGGTGACGTCCAGGTGGGGACCAGAGTCACCACGTCAGGGTGAGGCCCAGAGGGAGACGAGAATCACTAGGTCCAGGTGAGGCCCCGATTTGGAACTGAGAAACCAGGTCCCATGATGCTCATATGAGGACCTGAGTCACCAGTTCCAGTTGAGGTCCCTGTGGGAACCAGTCACCTCGTCCAGGTGAGGCCCAGGTGAGACCAGAGTCACCAGGTCCAGGTGAGGCCGAAGTATATAAGAGAGTATCCAGCTCCCAATGATTTCCAGGTAAGGACCAGAGTCAACAGGTCCAGGAGAGGCCCAAATATGGATCAGAGTCATTGTGTTCCAGGTGAGGCCAGATGGAGACCACAGGAACCAGGTCCAGGAGAGCCCCATATGTTAACCAGAGCCACCAGATCCAGGTGAGGTCCATGTTGGAAAGAGAGTCACCAGGTCCAGGAGAGTTCCAGCTGGGGACCAGAGTCACCAGATCCAGGTCAAGTCCAGGTGGGGACGAGAGTCACCAGATCCAGGTGAAGCCCAGGTGGGGACCAGAGTCACTAGGTGCAATGAGGCCCAGGTGAGGACCAGAGTTACCAGGTACACTGAGGCCCCGGTGGGGATCAGAGGCAACAGGTCCATGTGAGGCCGGCTTGGGGACCATGGTCAACAGGTGGACTTGA
Organism: Canis lupus familiaris; assembly: GCF_011100685.1. NCBI lineage: Eukaryota > Metazoa > Chordata > Mammalia > Carnivora > Canidae > Canis > Canis lupus. The sequence continues at coordinate 28,744 of NW_023330595.1, forward strand.
GGCCCAGGTGTGGAACACAGTAACAAGGTCCAGGTGAGTCCCCGGTGGTGACAAGTGTCACCGCGTAGAGGTGAGGCCCAGGTGGGGACCAGGATCACCAGTTACAGGGGAGGCCCTTGAAAGAACCAGAGTCAACAGTTCGAGGTCAGGCGCAGCTTCCAACCAGGGTCAGCAGGTCTAAGTCAGGCCAAAGTGGTTTCACAGTCACTAGTGCACGGTGAGACCCAGAGGGGAACCAGAGTCACGTGGTTCAGGTGAGGTCCAGTTGTGGAACACAGTCACCGCGTACCGATTTTGATCAGTTGAGGACCATGGTCAACAGGGCCAGGTGAGCCCCAGATGGGGAGACAAGTCCCCAAATCCAGGTGAAGCCCAGGTGGGGACCATAGTCACTAGATCCAGGGTAGTCTCAGTTGCAGACCAGAATCACCAGGTGCAGGTGAGATGCAGGTGGCAACCACACACACCAGGTCCCGGTGAGGCACCGGTGGGGACCAGAGTCACGAGGTACATGAGAAGCTAGAAACACTGCAGCCACCAGGTCCACATGAGGTCCATGTGGGAACGAGAATCACCAGTTACAGGAGAGGCCCACGTGGGGATCCGACTCACCAGTCCAGGTGAGACCCAGGTGGGAACCAGTATCACCATGTCCAGGTGTGGCCCAGGTGAAGGCCAGAGTTAATAGGTCCCGCTGGGTCACTGTTATTGAACAGTGTAACCTTATCCTGATGCTACCGAGGTGCGTACCAGAGACACAAGGTCCTGTTGAGGCCCAGGTGGAACAGAGACATGAGGCCCAGGTGAGGTCCCGATGGGAACCACAGTCAACAGGTCATGTGAGGCCATGCTTAGGATCAGGGTCACCAGTTACAGGTGAGGCCCAGGTGGAGCCAGAGTCACCTGGTACAGAAAATGCCAAAGTCAGGAATAGTGTTACCAGGATCAGTTCACTCCCAGTGGGGAATAGAGTAACCATGTCCCGATGATGCCCACGTAGAACCAGAGTCACCATGTCCTGATGAGGCGCAGCTGGGGAGCATATTCACTAGTTCTCGGTGAGGCCCAGTTGAGGACTAGAGTCACCAGGTTTGGTTGAGGCCTAGAGGGGTACCAGATTCACCTGGTCTAGGTGACATCCAGATGGGGACGAGAGTCACCATGTCAACCTGAGGCCCAGAGGGGATCCAGAGTCATCATGTCCAGGTGAGGCTCAGGTGTGGAACACAGTATCCAGGTCATAATGGTCCACAGGTGAGGACCAGAGTCACCAGATCTGGGTGAGGCCCAGTAAGGATCAGAGTCAGCAGTTCCAAGTGAGGCCAAGTAGGAGTCCACAGGAATCAGGTCCAGGTGGGGAGCAAAGTAACCAAGACTGGGTGAGGCCCAGATGGTGACCAGATTCACCAGACCCAGGTGATTCCCAGGTGTTGACCAGAGTTAGCAGTTCCGGGTGAGGACCAGGTAAGGACCAGATTCACCAGGTCCAAGTGAGGCCTACGTGGGGCCTTTGTCACCAGGTATGAGTGAGGCCCAGGTGGCAACCACACTGACCAGGTCCAGGTGAGGCCAACCTGCAGGCAATGCAGAGGAAGCGTGTCCCGATGATGCCAAGGTAGGGACCAGAGTTACCAGGTCCAGGTGAGGCCATCCTGCAGGCCATGCAGTGGAACCATGTCCCGATGATACCCAGGTAGAGACCAGAGTTACCAGGTCCACATGAGGCCCAGATGGAGCATATTCACTAGGTCCAGGTGAGGCCCAGTTAAGGACCAGAGTCACTAGATCTGGTTGAGACCTAGAGGGGTACAAGAATCACCAGGTCCAGGTGACATCCAGATGGGGACGAGAGTCACCAGGTCAGGGTGAGGCCCAGAGAGGTTCCAGAGTCATTATGTCCAGGTGAGGATCAGCTGTGGAACAGAGTCACCAGGTACGAATGATGCCCAGGTGTGGACCAGAGTCACCAGGTGTGGGTGATGCGCAGATAGGATCAGAGTCACCAGTTCCAGGTGAGGCCAAGAAAGAGTCCACAGCAATCAGGTCCAAGTGGTGAACAAAGTCACCATGAATGGGTGAGGCCCAGATGGGGACCAGATTCACCAGGTCCAGGTGAGGTCCAGGTGGTGACCAGAGTCCCCGGGTCTGTCAGAGGACCAGGTAAGGACCAGATTCACCAGGTCCAAGTGACGCCCACGTGAGGACATGAGTCACCAGGTATGGGTGAGGCCCAGGAGGCAACCCCACTCACCAGGTCCAGGTGAGGCCAACCTGCAGGCCAGAGTCACCAGAAACAGGTGAGGCCCTAGTGGGGACCGGAGTCACCAGGTAAATGTGAGTCTACAAGAACACCACAGTCACCAGATCCAGGTGTGGTTCATGTGGGAACGAGAGTCACCAGGTCCAGGTGAGATCCAGGTGGGGACCACAGTCACCGGGTCCAGATTGAGGCCTAGGTGGGGGGACCAGAGGCATCAGGACCAGTTGAGGCCAAAGTGTGGAGCAAAGTTATCATGTCTAGGTGAGGCCCAGGTGGGGAACAGAGTAACCATGTCCCGTTGATGCCAGGTGGGAAAAGAGTCACAAGGTCCCAGTGAGGCGCAGGTGGCAACAGGATTCACCAAGTCCATGTGAGGCCCAGGTGGCGAACAGTCACCAGATCCATGTGCGGACCAGCTAAGGACCAGATTTACCAGGCCGAAGTCAAGCCCAAGGGGTGACCAGATTTACCAGGTAAGGGTGAGGCCCAGAAAGGGAACCAGAGTAACCAGTTTAGTTTGAGGCCCAAATGGGACCAGAGGTCCGTGGTCAAACTGAGGCCCAGGTGTGGAATAGAGTATCCAGGTCCGAATGATGCCTGGGTCAGGATCAGAGTCACTAGGGCCATGCAGGTGCAGACGGGGAACAGAATCACTAGGTCCTGGTGAGGCATAGAAAAAGACCACAGTCACCAGTATGAGGTGAGCCCTTTGTGGGGACCAGAGCCACTCTATCCAGCTGAGTCCCAGGTCCATGTGAAGCCCACGTAAGGACCAGATTCACCAGGTCAAATTGAGGCATAGCTGGGGACAAGAGTCACCAGGTCTGGGTGCGGCCTAGGTGGGGCAAGATTCAGCAGTTCTGAGTTAGGTCAAAGTGGGGACGAGAGACACGATGTCCAGGTGAGGCCAAACTGAGGACCAGAGTCCCCAGATCCAGGTGAGGTCCATGTTGGAAAGAGAGTCACCAGGTCCAGGAGAGGTCCAGGTGGGAACCAGAGTCACTAGATCCAGGTGAAGTCCAGGTGGGGACCAGAGTCACCAGATCCAGGTGAAGCCCAGGTGGGGACCAGAGTCACTAGGTGCAGATGAGGCCCAGGTGAGGACCAGAGTTACCAGGTACACGTGAGGATCCGGTGGGGATCAGAGGCAACAGGTCCATGTGAGGCCGGCTTCGGGACCATGATCAAAGGTCCACTAGAGACCCAGGAAGGAACACAGTAAGCAGGTCCAGGTGAGTCCCCCGTGGTTACAAGGGTCACCACGTCCAGGTGAGGCCCAGGTGAGACCAGGATCACCAGGTACAGGGGAAGCCCTTGAAAGAACCAGAGTCAACAGTTCGAGTTCAGGCGCAGGTGGCAACCAGGGTCAGCAGGTCCAAGTCAAGCCAAAGTGGAATTCACAGTCACTAGACCACGGTGAGACCCAGAGGGGGAGCATAGTCAGCTGGTCCAGGTGAGGTCCAGTTGTGGAACACAGTCACCAGGTCCCAATTTTGCCCAGTTGAGGACCATGGTCAACAGGGCCAGGTGAGGCCCAGATGGGGACCAGAGTCTCCAAATCCAGGTGAAGCCCAGGTGGGGACCACAGTCAACAGATCCAGGGTAGTCTCAGGTGCAGACCAGAATCACCAGGTCCAGGTGTGGTACAGGTGGCAACCAAACTCACCAGGTCCCGGTGAGGCACTGGTGGGGACCCGAGTCACGAGGTACATGAGAAGCTACAAACAGATGGGATCCCTGGGTGGCGCAGCGGTTTGGCGCCTGCCTTTGGCCCAGGGCGCGATCCTGGAGACCCGGGATCGAATCCCACGTCGGGCTCCCAGTGCATGGAGCCTGCTTCTCCCTCTGCCTGTGTCTCTGCCTCTCTCTCTCTCTGTGACTATCATAAATAAATAAAAATTTAAAAAAAATGATGCTAGAAACACTGCGGCCAACAGGTCCACATGATCTCCATGTGGGAACGAAAATCACCAGTTACATGTGAGGACCAGGTGGGGATCCGACTCACCATGTCCAGGTGAGACCCAGGTGGAAAACAGTGTCACCATGTCCAGGTGTGGCCCAGGTGAAGACCAGAGTTAATAGGTCCGGCTGGGTCACTGTTAGTGAACAGTGTAACCATATCCTGATCCTACCCAGGTGGGTGGCAGAGACACCAGGTCCTGGTGAGGCCCAAGTGGGACCAGAGCCATGCGGTCCAGGTGAGGTCCCGATGGGAACCACAGTCACCAGGTCAGGTGAGGCCATGCTTAGGATCAGAGTCACCAGTTACAGGTGAGGCCCAGGTGGAGCCAGAGTCACCTGGTACAGAAGAGGACAAAGTCAGGACCAGAGTTACCAGGATCAGGTCACTCCAAGTGGGAATAGAGTATCCATGTCCCGATGATGCCAAGGTAGAACCAGAGTCACCAGTCCCGGATGTGGCGCAGGTGGGGAGTATGTTCACTAGGTCCCGTTGAGGCCCAGTTGAGGACCAGAGTCACCAGGTCTAGTTGAGGCCTAGAGGGGTACCAGATTCACCTGGTCTGGTGACATCCAGATGGGGACCAGAGTCCCCATGTCAGGCTGAGGCCCAGAGGGGTTCCAGAGTCATCATGTCCAGGTGAGGCTCAGGTGTGGAACAGAGTATCGAGGTCATAATGGTCCACAGGTGAGGACCAGAGTCACCAGATCTGGGTGAGGCCCAGTTAACATCAGAGTCAGCAGTTCCAGGTTAGCCAAGGAGTCCACAGCCATCAGGTCCAGGTGGGGAAGAAAGTCAACAGGACTGGGTGAGGCCCAGATGGGGACCAGATTCACCAGGCCCAGGTGATCTCCATGTGGTGACCAGAGTTACCAGTTCCGGGTGACCACCTGGTAAGGACCAGATTCACCAGGTCCAAGTGAGGCCCACTTAGGGACCTGTGTCACTAGGCAAGGTTGAGGCCCAGGTGACAAACCCACTCACCAGTTCCAGGTGAGTCCAACCTGCAGGCCATGATGAGGAACCAGGTCCCAAAAATGCTCAGGTAGGAACGAGAGTTACCAGGTCCAGGTGAGGTCAACCTACAGGCCATGCAGTGGAACCATGTCCCGATGATGCCCAGGTAGGGACCAGAGTTACCAGGTCCAGGTGAGGCCAACCTGCAGGCCATGCAGTGGAACCATGTCCCGATGATGCCCAGGTAGGGACCAGAGTCACCAGGTCCAAATGAGGCCCAGATGGAGCATATTCACTAGGTCCAGGTGAGGCCCATTTGAGGACCAGAGTCACCAGACCTTGTTGAGGCCAGAGGGGTACCATAATCCCCTGGTCCAGGTGACATCCATATGGGGACCAGAGTCACCAGGTCAGGTTGATAGCCAGAGAGGTTCCAGAGTCATCTTGTCGAGGGGAGCCTCACGTATGGAACAGAGTCACCAGGACCAATGATGCCCAGGTGAGGATCAGAGTTACCAGGTAAACGAGAGGCCCCGGTGGGGATCAGAGGCAAAAGGTCCATGTGAGGATGGCTTGGGGACCATGGTCAACAGGTCTACTTGAGGCTCAGGTGTGGAACAGAGTAACCAGGTCTAGGTGAGTAACCGGTGGTGACAAAAGTTACCACGTCCAGGTGAGGCCCAGGTGGGGACCAGGATCACCAGGTCTAGAGGAGGCCCTTGAAAGTACCAGAGTCAACAGTAGGACGTCAGTCGCAGGTGGGAACCAGGGTAAGCAGGTCCAAGTCAGTCCAAAGTGGGATTCACAGTCACTAGGGCATGGTGAGACCCAGAGGGGGACCAGAGTCGCCTGGTCCAGGTGAGGTCCAGGTGTGGAACACAGTCACCATGTCCCAATTTTGCCCAGTTGAGTACCATGGTCAACAGGGCCAGGTGACGCCCAGAGGGGGACCGGAGTCCCCAAATCCAGGTGAAGCCAAGGTGGAGACCACAGTCCCCAGATCCAGGGTTGTCTCAGATGCAGACCAGAATCAGCAGGTCCAGGTGAGGTGCATGTGGCAACCACACTCACCAGGTCCCGGTGAGGCCCTGGTGGGGACTAGAGTCACGAGGTACATGAGAAGCTAGAAAACTGCAGCCACCAGGTCCACATGATGTCCATGTGGGAACGACAATCACCAGTTACAGGTGAGGACCAGGTGGAGCCAGAGTCACCTGGTACAGAAGAGGCCAATGTCAGGACCAGAGTTACCAGGATCAGGGCAGTCCCAGTGGGGAATAGAGTAACAGTGTCCCAATGCTTCCCAGGTAGAACCAGAGTCGCCAGTTCTAGATGAGGCGGAGGTGCGGATCATATTCACTAGGTCCCGGTGAGGCCCAGTAGAGGACCAGAGTCACCCGGTCAAGTTGAGGCCTAGAGGGGTACCAGATTCACCTTATCTTGGTGATATCCAGATGGGGCTTATGTCACCATGTCAGGATGAGGCCCAGAGGGGATCCAGAGTCATCATGTCCAGGTGAGGCTCAGGTGTGGATCAGAGTATCCAGGTCATAATGCTCCACTGGTGAGGACCAGAGTCACCAGATCCGGGTGAGGCCCAGTAAGGATCAGAATCAGCAGTTCCAGGTGAGGCCAATTAGGAGTCCACAGCAAACAGGTCCAGGCGGGGAGCAAAGTCACCAGGACTGGGTGAGGCCCAGATGGGGACCGGATTCACGAGGTCCAGGTGATTCCCAGGTTGTCAAAAGAGTTACCAGTTCCAGGTGAGGACCAGGATAGGACCAGATTCACCAGGTCCAAGTGAGGCCCACGTGGGGCCTTTGTCACCAGGTATGAGTGAGGCCCAGGTGGCAACCACACTCACCATGTCCAGGTGAGGCCAAACTGCAGGCCAGAGTCAACAGATCCATGTGAGGCCCTTGGGGATCGGAGTCACCATGTAAAAGTGAGTCTACAAGAACAAAACTGTCACCAGGTCCAGGTGTGGTTCATGTGGGAACGAGAGTCACCAGGTCCAGGTGAGACCCAGGTGGGGACCATAGTCACCAGGTCCAGATTGAGGCCTAGGTGGGGGGAACAGAGTCATCAGGACCCGCTGAAGCCAAAGTGTGGAGCAAAGTTATCATGTCCAGGTGAGGCCCAGGTGGGGAACAGAGTAACCATGTCCCATTGATGCCAGGAATGAAAAGAGTCACTAGGTCCAGACGAGGCCTAAGTGAAAAGTAGATTCACCAGGTGTTGTTGAGGCCCAGTTGAGGACCAGTGTTCCCAGCTCCGGGTGAGTCCCAGAGGGTGACCAGAGTCACCGGTTCTGGTGATATCCAGGTGGGGACCAGAGTCACCAATTCAGGGTGAGGCCCAGAGGGGGACGAGAATAACTAGGTCCAGGTGAGGCCCCGATGTAGAACTGAGAAACCAGGTCCCATGTTGCCCATATGAGGACCTGAGTCACCAGGTCTAGGTGAGGTCCCTGTGGGAACCAGTCACCTCGTCCATGTGAGGCCCAGGTGGGACCACAGTCACCAGGTCCAGGTGAGGCCCAGGTATATACGAGAGTATCCAGGTCCCAATGATGCCCAGGTAAGGACCAGAGTCAACAGGTCCAGGAGAGGCCCAAATATGGTTCAGAGTCATTGTGCTCCAGGTGAGGACAGATGGAGACCACAGGAACCAGGTCCAGGAGAGCCACATATGGGATCCAGAGCCAAGAGATCCAGGTGAGGTCCAGATGGGACCACTGTCACAAGGTCCAAGTGAGGCGCAGGTGGCAACAGGATTCACCAAGTCCAGGTGAGACCCAGGTGGCGACCAGTCACCAGATCCAGGTGAGGACCAGCTAAGGACCAGATTCACCAGGCCCAAGTGAAGCCCAAGGGGTGACCAGAGTCACCAGGTAAGGGTGAGGCCCAGAGGGGGAACCAGAGTAAGCAGTTTAGTTTGAGGCCCAGAGTGGGACCAGAGGTCCCTGGTCAAGTGAGGCCCAGGTGTGGAATAGAGTATCCAGGTCCCAATGATGCCTGGGTGAGGACCAGAGTCCCTAGGGCCATGCAGGCGCAGATGGGGAACAGAATCACTAGGTCCTGGTGAGGCATAGAATAAGACCACAGTCACCAGTATCAGGTGAGCCCCATGTGGGATCCAGAGCCACTCTATCCAGCTGAGTCCCAGGTCCATGTGAGGCCCACGTGAGGACCAGATTCATCGGGTCGAATTGAGGCATAGCTGGGGACAAGAGTCACCAGGTCTGGGTGCGGCCTAGGTGGGGCAAGATTCAACAGTTCTGAGTTAGGTCAAAGTGGCGACGAGAGACACCAGATCCAGGTGAGGCCAAACTGAGGACCAGAGTCACCAGATCCAGGTGAGGTCCATGTTGGAAAGAGAGTCACCAGGTGCAGGAGAGGTCCAGGTGGGGACCAGAGTCCCCAGATCCAGGTGAAGTCCAGGTGGGGACCAGAGTCACCAGATCGAGGTGAAGCCCAGGTGGGGACCAGAATCACTAGGTCCAGATGAGGCCCAGGTGAGGACCAGAGTTTCCAGGTACACGTGAGGCGCCGGTAGGTATCAGAGGCAACAGGTCCATGTGAGACAGTTTTGGGGACCATGGTCAAGAGTTCTACTTGAGGTCCAGTGTGGAACACTGTAACCAGGTCCAAGTGAGTCCCCGGTGGTGACAAGAGTCACCAGGTCCAGGTGAGGCCCAGGTGGGGACCAGGATCTCCAGGTACAGGGGAGGCCCTTGAAAGAACCAGAGTCAACAGTTCGAGGTCAGGCGCAGGTGGCAACCAGGGTCAGCAGGTCCAAGTCAGGCCAAAGTGGGGTTCACAGTCACTAGAGCACGGTGAGACCCAGAGGGGGACCAGAGTAACCTGGTCCAAGTGAGGTCCAGGTGTGGAACACAGCCACCGGGTCCCAATTTTGCCCAGTTAAGGACCATGGTCAACAGGGCCAGGTGAGGCCCAGATGGGAATCGGAGTGCCCAAATCCAGGTAAAGCCCAGATTGGGACCATAGTCACCAGATCCAGGGTAGTCTCAGATGCAGACCAGAATCACCAAGTCCAGGTGAGGTGCAGGTGGCAACCACACTCACCAGGTCCCGGTGAGACCCTGGTGGGGACCAGAGTCACGAGGTACATGAGAATCTAGAAACACTGCAGCCACCAGGTCCACATGATGTCCATGTGGGAACGAGAATCACCAGTTACAGGTGAGGACCCTGTGGGGATCCGAGTCACCATGTCCAGGTGAGACCCAGGTGGGAAACAGTGTCACCATGTCCAGGTGTGGCCCAGGTGAAGACCAGAGTTAATAGGTCCGGCTGGGTCACTGTTAGTGAACAGTGTAACCATATCCTGATGCTACCCAGGTGGGTACCAGAGACACCAGGTCCTGGTGAGGCCCAGGTGCTACCAGAGACATGAAGTCCACGTGAGGTCCCATGGGCACCACAGACATCAGGTGAGGTGAGTCCATGCTTAGGATTAGATTCAACAGTTCCAGGTGAGGCCCAGGTGGAGCCAGAGTCACCTGGTACAGAAGAGCCAAAAGTCAGGACCAGAGTTACCAGGATCAGGTCAGTCCCAGTGGGGAATAGAGTAACCATGACCCGATGATGCCCAGGTAGAACCAGAGTCACCAGGTCTAGATGAGTCGCAGGTGGGGAGCATATTCACTAGGTCCCGGTGAGGCCCAGTTGAGGACCAGTGTCACCAGGTCTAGTTGAGGCCCAGAGGGGTACCAGATTCACCTGGTCTAGGTGACATCCAGATGGGGACCAGAGTCAACAGGTCAGGGTGAGGCCCAGAGAGGTTCCAGAGTCAACATGTCCAGGTGAGGCTCAGGTGTGGAACAGAGTCACCAGGTACCAATGATGCCCTCGTGAGGACCAGAGTCACCATGACTGGGTGACACGCAGATAGGATCTCAGTCACCCGTTCCAGGTGAGGCCATGAAACAGTCCAAATAATCAGGTACAGGTGGGGAACAAAGTCACATGGACTGGGTGAGGCCCAGAGGGGGACCAGATCCACCAGGACAAGGTGAGCCCAGGTGGTGACCAGAGTCGCCGGATCTGGGAGAGGAACAGGTAAGGACCAGATTTACCAGGTCCAAGAGTCTCACGTGGGGACCTGAGTCACCAGGTATGGGTGAGACCCAGGTGGCAACCCCACTCACCAGGTCCAGGTGAGGCCAACCTGCAGGCCATGCAAAGGAACCATGTCCCGATGATGCCCAGGTAGGGACCAGAGTTACCAGGTCCAGATGAGTCGCAGGTGGGGAGCATGTTCACTAGGTCCCGGTGAGACCCAGTTGAGGTCCAGAGTCACCAGGTCAAGTTGAGGCCTAGAGGGGTACCAGTTTCACCTGGTCTAGGTGACATCCAGATGGGGACCAGTGTCACCATGTCAGGCTGAGGCCCAGAGGGGATCAGGGTCATCATATCCAGGTGAGGCTCAGGTTGGAACAAATTATCCATGTCATAATGGAACACAGCTGAGTACCAGAGTCACCAGTTCTGGGTGAGGCCCAGTTAGGATCAGAGTCACCAGTTCCAGGTGAGGCCAAGAAGGAGTCCACAGCAATCAGGCCCAGATGGGGAACAAAGTCACCAGGACTGGGTGAGGCCCACATGGGGACCAGATTCACCAGGCCCAGGTGATTCCCAGGTGGTGACCAGACTTACCAGTTCCAGGTGAGGACCAGGTAAGGGTCAGATTCACCAGTCCAAGTGATGCGCACGTGGGGACCTGTGTCATCTGGTATGGGTGAGGCACTGGTGAAAACCCCACTAACCAGGTCCAGGTGAGGCCAACATGCAGGCCATGCAGAGGAACCATGTCCCGATGATGCCCATGTAGGGAATAGACTTACCAGGTCCAGGTGAGGCCAACCTGCAGGCCATGCAGAGGAATCATGTCCCGTTGATGCCCAGGTAGGGACCAGAGTTACCAGGTCCAGGTGAAGACAACCTGCAGGCCATGGAGTGGAACCATGTCCCGATGATGCCCAGGTAGGGACCAGAGTCACCAGGTCCAAATGAGGCCCAGACGGAGCATATTCACTAGGGACAGGTGAGGACCAGTTGAGGACTAGAGTCAACAGATCTGGTTGAGGCCTAGAGGGGTACCAGAATCACCTGGTCCAGGTGACATCCAGATGTGGACCAGAATCACCAGGTCAGGGTGAGGCCCAGAGCGGTTCCAGAGTCATCATGACCAGGTGAGGCTCAGGTGTGGAACAGAGTCACCAGGTACCAATGATGACCAGGTGAAGACCTGAGTCACCAGGTCTGGGTGACGCGCAGATAGGATCAGAATCACCAGTTCCAGGTGAGGCCAAGAAAGAGTCCACAGCAATCAGGTCCAGGTGGGGAACAAAGTCACCAGGACTGGGTGAAGCCCAGATGGGGACCAGAATCACCAGGTCCAGGTGAGGCCCAGTTGGGGACCAGAGTACCCGGGTCTGGGAGAGGACCAGGTAAGGACCAGATTAACAGGTCCAAGAGGCCCACGTGGTGACCTGACTCACCAGGTTTGGGTGAGGCCCAGGTGGCCACCCCACTCACCAGGTCCAGGTGAGGCGAACCTGCAGGCCAGAGTCACCAGATCCAGGTGAGACCGAGGTTGGGACGACAGTCACCAGGTCAAGATTGAGGCCTAGGTGGGGGGACCAGAGTCAACAGGAACAGTTGAGGCCAAAGTGTGGAGGAAAGTTATCATGTCCAGGTGAGGCCCAGGTGGGGAACACAGTAACCATGTCCCATTGATGCCAGGTGGGAAAAGAGTCACAGGTCCAGACGAGGTCTACGTGAGGAGTAGATTCACCAGATCCTGTTGAGGCCCAGCTGAGGACCAGTGTCCCCAGCGCCGGTTGAGTCCCAGAGGGGGACCAGAATCCCCCGTTTCTGGTGATATCCAGGTGGGAACCAGAGTCAGCACGTCAGGAAGAGGCCCAGAGGGGGACGAGAATCACTAGGTCCAGGTGAGGCCCCGATATGGAACTGAGAAACCAGGTCCCATGATGCCCATGTGAGGACCTGAGTCACCAGGTCCAGGAGAGGTCCCTGTGGGAACCAGTCACCTCGCCTAGGTGAGGCCCAGGTGGGACCACAGTCACCAGGTCCAGGTGAGGCCCAGGTATATAAGAGAGTATCCAGGTCCCAATGATGCCCAGGTAAGGACCAGAGTCATAAGGTCCAGGAGAGGCCCAAATATGGATCAGAGTCATTGTGTTCCAGGTGAGGCCAGATGGAGACCACAGGAAGCAGGTCCAGGAGAGCCCCATATGGGAACCAGAGCCATCAGATCCAGGTGAGGTCCACGTGGGGCCACAGTCACAAGGTCCAGGTGAGATGCATGTGGCAACAGGATTCACCAAGTCCAGGTGAAGCCCAGGTGGCGAACAGTCACCAGAGCCCGGTTCGGACCAGCTAAGGACCATAATCACCAGTCCCAAGTGAACCCCAAGGGGTGACCAGAGTCACCAGGTAAGGGTGAGGCCCAGAGAGGGAACCAAAGTAACCATTTAGTTTGTGGCCCAGAATGGGACCAGAGGTCCCTGGTCAAAGTGAGGCTCATGTGGGGTATAGAGTATCCAGGTCTCAGTGATGCCTGGGTGAGGACCAGAGTCACTAGGGCCATGCAGGCCCAGATGGGGAACAGAATCACTAGGTCCTGTTGAGGCATAGAAACACACCCCAGTCAGCAGTATCAGGTGAGCCCCTTGTGGGAACCAGAGCCACTCTATCCAGCTGAGTCGCAGGTCCATGTGAGGCCCACGTGTGGACCAGATTCATCAGGTCGAATTGAGGCATAGCTGGGGACAAGAGTCACCAGGTCTGGGTGCGGCCAAGGTGGGGCAAGATTCAGCAGTTCTGAGTAGGGTCAAAAGGGGGACGAGAGATACCAGGTCCAGGTGAGGCCAAACTGAGGACCAAAGTCACCAGATCCAAGTGAGGTCCATGTTGGAAAGAGAGTCACCAGGTCCAGGAGAGGTCCAGGTGTGGACCAGAGTCACCAGATCCAGGTGAAGCCCATTTGGGGACCAGAGTCACTAGGTCCAGTTGAGGCCCAGGTGAGGACCAGAGTTACCAGGTACACGTGAGGCCTCGGTGGGGATCAGAGGCAACAGGTCCATGTGAGGCCGGCTTGGGGACCATGGTAAACAGGTCTACTTGAGGCCCAGGAGTGGAATATAGTAAGCAGGTCCAGGTGAGTCCTCCGTGGTGACAAGTGTCACCACGTCCAGGTGAGGCCCTGGTGGGGACCAGGATCACCAGGTACAAGGGAGGACCTTGAAAGAACCAGAGTCAACAGTTCGAGGTCAGGCACAGGTGGCAACAAGTGTCAGGAGGTCCAAGTCAGGGCAAAGTGGGGTTCACAGTCACTAGAGCACGGTGAGACCCAGAGGGGGACCAGAGTCATGTGGTCCAGGTGAGGTCCAGTTGTGGAACACAGTCACCGGGTCCCAATTGTGCCCAGTTGAGGACCATGGTCATCAGGGACAGGTGAGGCCCAGAAAGGGACCGGAGTCCCAAAATCCAGGTGAAGACCAGGTGGGGACCACAGTCACCAATTCCAGGTTAGTCTCAGGTGCAGACCAGAATCACCAGGTCCATGTGCGGCGCAGGTGGCAACCACACTCACCAGGTCCCGGTGAGGCCCTGGTGGGGACCAGAGTCACGAGGTACATGAGAAGCTAGAAACACTGCAGCTACCAGGTCCACATCATATCCATTTGGGAAGGAGAATCACCAGTTACAGGTGAGGACCAGGTGGGGATCCGACTCACCATTTCCAGGTAAGACCCAGGTGGGAACCAGTGTCACCATGACCAGGAGTGGCCCAGGTGAAGGCCAGAGTTAATAGGTCCGGCTGGGTCACTGTTAGTGAACAGTGTAACCATATCCCAATGCTAACCAGGTGGGTACCAGAGACACCAGGTCCTGGTGAGGCCCAGGTGGGACCAGAGACATGAGGTCCGGGTGAGGTCCAGATGGGAACCACAGTCACCAAGTCAGGTGAGGCCATGCTTAGGATCAGAGTCACCAGTTACAGGTGAGGCCCAGGTGGAGCCAGAGTCACCTGGTACAGAAGAGCCAAAAGTCAGGACCAGAGTTACCAGGATCAGGTCAGTCCCAGTGGGGAATAGAGTAACCTTGTCCCTATGATGCCCAGGTAGAACCAGAGTCACCAAGTCCAGATGAGGCGCAGGTGGGGAGCATGTTCACTAGGTCCCGTTGAGGCCCAGTTGAGGACCAGAGTCACCAGGTCAAGTTGAGGCCTAGAGGGATACCAGATTCACCTGGTCTAGGTGACATCCGGATGGGGACCAGAGTCATCATGTCAGGGTGAGGCCCTGAGGGGATCCAGAGTCATCATGTCCAGGTGAGGCTCAGGTGTGGAACAGAGTATCCAGGTCATAATTGTCCATAGGAGAGGACCAGAGTCACCAGATCTGGGTGAGGCCCACTTAGGATCAGAGTCACCAGTTCCAGGTGAGGCCAAGAAGGAGTCCACAGCAATCAGGTCCACGTGGGGAACAAAGTCACCAGGACTGGGTGAGGCCCAGATGGGGAACAGATTCACAAGGTCCAGGAGATTCCCAGATGATGACCAGAGTTACCAGTTCCGGGTGAGACCAAGTAAGGACCATATTCACCAGGTCCAAGTGAGGCCCACGTGGGGACCTGTGTCACCAGGTATGGGTGAGGCACAGGTGGCAACCCCACTCACCAGGTCAAGGTGAGGCCAACCTGCAGGCCATGCAGAGGAACCTTGTCACGATGATGCCCAGGTAGGGACCAGAGTTACCAGGTCCAGGTGAGGCCCAGATGGAGCATATTCACTCGGTCCTGGTGAGGCCCAGTTGAGGACCAGAGGCAACAGATCTCGTTGCGGACTAGAGGGGTACCAGAATCACCTGGTCCAGGTGACATCCAGATGGGGACCAGAATCACCAGGTCAGGGTGAGGCCCAGAGGGGTTCCAGAGTCATCATGTCCAGGTGAGGCTCTGGTGTGGAACAGAGTCACCAGGTACCAATGATGCCCAGGTGAGGACCAGAGTCACCAGGTCTGGGTGACGCGCAGATAGGATCAGAGTCACCAGTTCCAGGTGAGGCCAAGAAAGAGTCCACAGGAATCAGGTCCAGGTGGGGAACAAAGTCACCAGGACTCGGTGAGGCCCAGATGGGGACCTGATTCACAGGTCCAGATGAGGCCCAGTTGGGGACCAGAGTCCCCGGGTCTGGGAGAGGACCAGGTAACGACCAGATTAACAGGTCCAAGAGGCCCACGTGGGGAGCTGAGTCACCAGGTATGGGTTGGCAACCCCACTCACCAGGTCCAGGTGAGGACAACCTTCAGGCCAGAGTCACCAGATCCACGTGAGGTCCTAGTGGGGACCGGAGTCACCAGGTAAATGTGCGGGTACAAAAATACCACAGTCACCAGGTCCAGGTGTGGTTCATGTGGGAACGAGAGACACCAGGTCCAGGTGAGAACCATGTGCGGACCACAGTCACCAGGTCCAGATTGAGGCCTAGGTGGGGGGACCAGAGTCATAAGGACCAGTTGAGGCCAAAGTGTGGAGCAAAGTTATCATGTCCAGGTGAGGCCCAGGTGGGGAACAGAGTAACCATGTCCCATTGATGCCAGGTGGGAAAAGAGTCACAAGGTCCCGGTGAGGCGCAGGTGGCAACAGGATTCACCAAGTGCATGTGAAGCCCAGGTGGGGACAACAGTCACCAGATCCAGGGTAGTCTCAGGTGCAGACCAGAATCACCAGGTCCAGGTGTGGTACAGGTGGCAACCAAACTCACCAGGTCTGGTGAGGCACTAGTGGGGACCAGAGTCATGAGGTACATGAGAAGCTAGAAACACATGGGATCCCTGGGTGGCACAGCGGATTGGCGTCTGCCTTTGGCCCAGGGCGCGATCCTGGAGACCCGGGATCGAATCCCACGTCGGGCTCCCGGTGCATGGAGCCTGTTTCTCCCTCTGCCTGTGTCTCTGCCTCTCTCTCTCTCTGTGACTATCATATCAATAAAAATTTAAAAAAAAAGATTCTAGAAACACTGCGGCCAACAGGTCCACATGATCTCCATGTGGGAACGAGAATCACCAGTTACAGGTGAGGACCAGGTGGGGATCAGACTCACCATGTCCAGATGAGACCCAGGTGGGAAACAGTGTCACCATGTCCAGGTGTGGCCCAGGTGAAGACCAGAGTTAATAGGTCCGGCTTGGTCACTGTTAGTGAACAGTGTAACCATATCCTGATGCTACCCAGGTGGGTAGCAGAGACACCAGATCCTCGTGAGGCCCAGGTGAGACCAGAGACATGAGGACCAGGTGAGGTCCTGATGGGAACCACAGTCACCAGTTCAGGTGAGGCCATGCTTAGGATCAGAGTCACCAGTTACAGGTGAGATCCAGGTGGAGCCAGACTCACCTGGTAGAGAAGAGGCCAAAGTCAGGACCAGAGTTACCAGGATCAGGTCAGTCCCAGAGGGGAATAGTGTAACCATGTCCCAATGATGCCCAGGTAGAACCAGAGTCACCAGGTCCAGATGAGGCGCAGGTGGGGAGCATGTTCACTAGATCCCGGTGAGGCACAGTTGAGGACCAGAGTCACCAGGTCAAGTTGAGGCCTAGAGGGGTACCAGATTCACCTGGTCTAGGTGACATCCAGATGGGGACCAGAGTCACCATGTCAGGCTGAGGCCCAGAGGGGATCCAGAATCATCATGTCCAGGTGAGGCTCAGGTGTGTAACAAAGTATCCAGGTCATAATGGTCCACAGGTGAGGACCAGAGTCACCAGATCTGGGTGAGACCCAGTTAGGATCAGAGTCACCAGTTCAAAGTGAGGCCAAGAAGGAGTCCACAGCAATCAGGCCCAGGTGGGGAACAAAGTCACCAGAACTGGGTGAGGCCCAGATGGGGACCAGATTCACCAGGTCCAGGTGATTCCCAGGTGGTGACTAGAGTTACCAGTTCCGCGTGAGGTCCAGGTAAGGACCGGATTCACCAGGTCCAAGTGAGGCCCACGTGGGGACCTGTGTCACCAGGCATGGGTGAGGCCCAGGTGTCAACCCCACTCACCAGGTCCAGGTGAGGGCAACCTGCAGGCCATGCAGAGGAACCATGTCCCGATGATGCCCAGGTAGGGACTAGAGTTACCAGGTCCAGGTGAGGCCAACCTGCAGGCCATGCAGTGGAACCATGTCCCGATGAAGCCCAGGTAGGGACCAGAGTTACCAGGTCCAGGTGAGGCCAACCTGCAGGTCATGCAGTGGAGCCATGTCCCGATGATGCCGAAGAAGGGACAAGAGTCACCAGGTCCAAATGACGCCCAGATGGAGCATATTCACTAGGTCCAGGTGAGGCCCAGTTTCGGACCAGAGTCACCAGATCTTGTTGAGGCTTAGAGGGGTACCAGAATAACCTGGTACAAGTGACATCCAAATGGTGACCAGAGTCACCAGGTCAGGGTGAGGCCCAGAGAGGCTCCAGAGTCATCATGTCCAGGTGAAGCTCAGGTGTCAACACAGTGTCCAGGTCATAGAGGTCCACAGGTGAGAAACAGAGTGACCAGATCTGGGTGACGCGCAGATAGGATCAGAGTCACCAGTTCCAGGTGAGGCCAAGAAATACCCACAGCAATCAGATCCAGGTGGGGAACACAGTCACCAGGACTGGGTGTGGCCCAGATGGGGAGCAGATTCAACAGGTCCAGGTGAGTCCCAGGTGGTGACAAGAGTCCCCCTGTCTGGGAGTGGACCAGGTAAGGACCAGATTCACCAGGTACAAGAGGCCCACGTGGGGAACTGAGTCACCAGGTATGGGGTGGCAACCAGACTCACCAGGTCCAGGTGAAGCCAACTTTCAGGCCAGAGTCAGCAGATCCACGTGAGGCCCTAGTGGGGACCGGAGACACCAGGTAAATGTGCGTCTACAAGAACACCACAGTCACCAGATCCAGGTGTGGTTCATGTGGGAACGAGAGTCACCAGGTCCAGGTGAGAACCAGGTGGGGACCAGAGTCACCAGGTCAGGATTGAGGCCTAGGTGGGGGGACCAGAGTCATCAGGACCAGTTGAGGCCAAAGTGTGGAGCAAAGTTACCATGTCCAGGTGAGGCCCAGGTGGGGAACAGAGTAACCATGTCCCATTGATGCCAGGTGGAAAAGAGTCACAAGGTCCCGGTGAGGCGCAGGTGGCAACAGGATTGACCAAGTCCAGGTGAGGACCAGGTGGCGAACAGACACCAGATCCATGTGCGGACCACCTAAGGACCAGATTCACCAGGCTCAAGTGAAACCAAAGGGGTGACCAGATTTACCAGGTAAGGGTGAGGCCCAGAGGGGGAACCAGAGTAACCAGTTTAGTTTGAGGCCCAGAATGGGACCAGAGATCCGTGGTGAAAGTGAGGCCCAGGTGTGGAATAGAGTATCCAGGACCGAATGATGCCTGGGTGAGGACCAGAGTCACTAGGGCCATGCAGGCCCAGATGGCGAACAGAATCACTAGGTCCTGGTGAGGCATAGAAAAAGACCACAGTCACCAGTATCAGGTGAGCCCCTTGTGGGAACCAGAGCCACTCTATCCAGCTGAGTCCCAGGTCCATGTGAAGCCCACGTGAGGACCAGATTCATCATGTCGAATTGAGGCATAGCTGGGGACAAGAGTCCAGGTCTGGGTGCGGCCTAGGTGGGGCAAGATTCAGCAGTTCTGAGTTAGGTCAAAGTGGGGACGAGAGACACCAGGTCCACGTGAGGACAAACTGAGTACCAGAGTCAACACATCCAGGTGAGGTCCATGTTGGAAAGGGATTCACCAGGTCCAGGAGAGGTCCAGGTGGGGACCAGAGTCACCAGATCGAGGTGAAGCCCAGGTGGGACCAGAGTCACTAGGTGCAGATGAGGCCCAGGTGAGGACCAGAGTTACCAGGTACACGTGAGGATCCGGTGGGGATCAGAGGCAACAGGTCCATGTGAGGCCGGCTTGGGGACCATGGTCAACAGGTCCACTTGAGACCCAGGAGTGGAACACAGTAAGCAGGTCCAGGTGAGTCCCCCGTGGTGACAAGAGTCACCACGTCCAGGTGAGGCCCAGGTGGGGACCAGGATCACCAGGTCCAGGGGAGGCCCTTGAAAGAACCAGAGTCAACAGTTCGAGTTCAGGCGCAGGTGGCAACCAGGGTCAGCAGGTCCAAGTCAAGCCAAAGTGGACTTCGCAGTTACGAGGGCACGGTGAGACCAAGAGGGGGATCATAGTCACCTGGTCCCGGTGAGGTCCAGTTGTAGAACACAGTCACCAGGTCCAATTTTGCCCAGTTGAGGACCATGGTCAACAGGGCCAGGTGAGGCCCAGATGGGGACCGGAGTCACGAAATCCAGGTGAAGCCCAGGTGGGGACCACAGTCACCAGATCCAGGGTAGTCTGAGGTGCAGACCAGAATCACCAGGTCCAGGTGTGGTGCAGGTGGCAACCAAACTCACCCGTTCCCGGTAAGCACTGGTGGGGACCAGAGTCACGAGGTACATGAGAAGCTAGAAACATATGGGATCCCTGGGTGGCGCAGCGGTTTGGCGCCTGCCTTTGGCCCAGGGCGCGATCCTGGAGACCCAGGATCGAATCCCACGTCGGGCTCCCGGTGCATGGAGCCTGCTTCTCCCTCTGCCTGTTTTCTGCCTCTCTCTCTCTCTGTGACTATCATAAATAAATAAAAATTAAAAAAAAAGATGCTAGAAACACTGCGGCCAACAGGTCCACATGATCTCCATGTGGGAACGAGAATCACCAGATACAGGTGAGGACCAGTTGGGGATCCGACTCACCATATCCAGGTGAGACCGAGGTGGGAAACAGTGTCACCATGTCCAGGTGTGGCCCAGGTGAAGACCAGAGTTAATAGGTCCGGCTGGGTCACTGTTAGTGAACAGTGTAACCATATCCTGATGCTACCCAGGTGGGTAGCAGAGACACCAGGTCCTGGTGAGGCCCAAGTGGGACCAGAGACATGCGGTCCATGTGAGGTCCCGATGGGAACCACAGTCACCAGGTCAGGAGAGGCCATGCTTAGGATCAGAGTCACCAGTTACAGGTGAGGCCCAGTTGGAGCTAGAATCACCTGGTACAGAGAGGCCAAAGTCATGGCCAGAGTTACCAGGATCAGGTCAGTCCCAGTGGGGAACAGAGTAACCATGTCCCGTTGATGCCCAGATAGAACAAGCGTCACAGGTCCAGATGAGACGCAGGTGGGGAGCACATTCACTAGTTCCCGGTGAGGCACAGTTGAGGACCAGAGTCACCAGTTCTAGTTGAGGCCTAGAGGGGTACCAGATGCACCTGGTCTAGGTGACATCCAGATGGGGACCAGAGTCACCATGTCAGGCTGAGGCCCAGAGGGGACCAGAGTTATCATGTCGGGGTGAGGCTCAGGTGTGGAACAGAGTATCCAGGTCATAATGGTCCACAGGTGAGGACCAGAGTCACCAGACCTGGGAGAGGCCCAGTTAGGATCAGAGTTACCACTTCCAGGTGAGGCCAAGAAGGTGTCCACAGCAATCAGGTCCAGGTCGGGAACAAAGTCACCAGGTATAGGTGATGCCCAGGTGGTGACCAGATTTACCAGTTCTGGGTGAGGACTAGGTAAGGACCACATTCACCAGGTCCAAGTGAGGCCCACGTGGGGACCTGTGTCACCAGGCATGGGTAAGATCCAGGTGGGAACCCCACTCACCAGGTCAAGATGTCCCGATGATGCCCAGGTAGGGACCAGAGTTACCAGGTCCAGGTGAGGCAAACCAGAGGCCATGCAGTGGAACCATTTCCCGATGATGCCCAGTGAGTGACCAGAGTCACCAGGTCCAAATGTGGCCTAGATGGAGCATATTCACTAGGTCCAGTTGAGGCCCAGTTGAGGACAAGAGTCACCAGATCTGGTTGAGGCCTAGAGGGGTTCCAGAATCACCTGGTCCAGTTGACATCCAGATGGGGACCAGATCACCAGGTCAGGGTTAGGGCCAGAGAGGTCCCAGAGACATCATATCCAGGTGAAGCTCAGGTGTGGAACAGAGTAACCAGGTACCAATGATGCCCAGGTGAGGACGAGAGTCAACAGGTCTGGGTGAAGCACAGATAGGATCAGAGTCACCAGTTCAAGGTGAGGAAAAGAAAGAGTCCAGAGCAATCAGGTCCAGGTGGGGAACATAGTCACCCGGACTGGGTTAGGCCCAGATGGGGACCAGATTCACCAGGTCTAGGTGAGGCCCAGGTTGTGACCAGATTCCCCGGGTCTGGGAAAGGACCAGGTAAGGGCCAGATTCACCAGGTCCAAGAGGACCACGTGGGGACCTGAGTCACCAGGTATGTGTGAGGCCCAGGTGGCATCCCACTAACCAAGTCCAGGTGAGGCCATCC
Source organism: Canis lupus familiaris (assembly GCF_011100685.1). NCBI lineage: Eukaryota > Metazoa > Chordata > Mammalia > Carnivora > Canidae > Canis > Canis lupus. Next base: position 50,348 of record NW_023330595.1, read on the forward strand.
TGCAGGCCAGAATCACCAGATCCAGGTGAGGCCCTAGTGGGGCCAGAGTCACCAGGTTAATGTGAGTCTACAAGTACACCACAGTCACCAGGTCCAGGTGTGGTTCATGTGCGAACGAGAGTCACGAGGTCCAGGTGAGACCCAGGTGGGGACCACAGTCACCAGGTCCAGATTGAGGCTTAGTTGGGGGGACCAGAGTCATCGGGACCAGTTGTGGCCAAAGTGTGGAGCATAGTTATCATGTCCAGGTGAGGCCCAGGTGGGGAACAGAGTAACCATATCCCATTGATGCCAGGTGGGAAAAGAGTCACAAGGTCCAGATGAGGCCTAATTGAGGAGTAGATTCACCAGGTCCTGTTCAGTCCAGGTTGAGGAATATTGTCCCCAGCTCCGGGTGAGTCCCAGAGGGGGACCAGAGTCACCCGGTTCTGGTGATATCCAGGTGGGGACCAGAGTCAGCACGTCAGGGTGAGGCCCAGTGTGGGACGAGAATCACTAGGTCCAGGTGAGGCCCCGATGTGGAACTGAGAAACCAGGTCCCATGATGCCCATATGAGGACCTGAGTCACCAGGTCCAGGAGAGGTCCCTGTGGGATCCAGTCACTTCGTCCAGGTGAGGCCCAGGTGGGACCACTGTCACCAGGTCCAGGTGAGGCCCAGGTATATAAGAGAGTATCCAGGTCCCAATGATGCCCATGTAAGGACCAGAGTCAACAGGTCCAGGAGAGGCCCAAATATGGATCAGAGTCATTGTGTTCCAGGTGAGGCCAGATGGAGACCTCAGGAACCAGGTCCAGGAGAGCCCCATATGGGAACCAGAGCCACCAGATCCAGGTGAGGTCCAGGTAGGACCACAGTCACAAAGTCCAGGTGAGGCGCAGGTGGCAACAGGATTCACCAAGTCCAGGTGAGTCCCAGAGGGCGACCAGTCACCAGAACCAGGTGCGGACCAGCTAAAGACCAGATTCACCAGGCCGACGTGATGCCCAAAGGGTGACCAGAGTCACCAGGTAAGGGTGAGTCACAGAGGGGGAACCAGAGTAACCAGTTTAGTTTGAGGCCCAGAATGGGACCAGAGGTCCCTGGTCAAAGTGAGGCCCAGGTGTAATATAGTTTCCAGGTCCCAATGATGCCTGGGTGAGGACCAGAGTCACTAGGGCCATGCAGGCCCAGATGGGGAACAGAATCACTAGGTTCTGGTGAGGCATAGAATAAGACCACAGTCAGCAGTATCAGGTGAGCCCCTTGTGGGAACCAGAGCCACTCTATCCAGCTGAGTGCCAGGTCCATGTGAGGCCCATGTGAGGACCAGATTCATCAGGTCGAATTGAGGCATATCTGGGGACAAGTGTCACCAGGTCTGGGTGCGGCCTAGGTGGGGCAAGATTCAGCAGTTCTGAGTTAGGTCAAAGTGGGGACGAGAGACACCAGGTCCAGGTGAGACCAAACTGAGGGCCAGAGTCAACAGATCCAGGTGAGGTCCATGTTGGAAAGAGAGTCACCAGGTCCAGGAGAGGTCCAGGTGGGGACCAGAGTCACCAGATACAGGTGAAGCACAGGTGGGGACCAGTCACCAGGTCGAGGTGAAGCCCAGGTGGGGAACAGAGTCACTAGGTCCAGATGAGGCCCAGGTGAGTACCAGAGTTACCAGGTACACGTGAGGCCCCGGTGGGGATCAGAGGCAACAGGTCCATGTGAGGCCGGCTTGGGGACCATGGTCAACAGGTCTACTTGATGCCCAGGTGTGGAACACTGTAACCAGGTCCAGGTGAGTCCCCGGTGGTGACAAGTGTCACCACGTCCAGGTGAGGACCAGGTGGGGACCTGGATCACCACGTCCAGGGTAGGCCCTTGATAGAACCAGAGTCAACAGTTCGAGGTCAGCGCAGGTGGCAACCTGGGTCAGCAGGTCCAAGTCAGGCCAAAGTGGGGTTCACAGTCACTAGGACACGGTGAGACCCAGAGGGGGACCAGAGTCACCTAGTCCAGTGCGGTCCAGTTGTGGAACACAGTCACAGGGTCCCAAATTTTGCCCAGTTGAGGACCATGGTCAACAGGACCAGGTGAGGCCCAGATGGGGACCGTGGTCCCCAATTCCAGGTGAAGCCGAGGTGGGGACCACAGTCACCAGATCCAGGGTAGCCTCAGGTGCAGGCCAGAATCACCAGGTCCAGGTGAGGCCCAGTTGTGGACCAGAGTCACCAGATCTGGTTGAGACCTAAAGGGGTACAAGAATCACCAGGTCCAGGTGACTTCCAGATGGGGACCAGGGTCACCAGGTCAGGGTGAGGCCCAGAGAGGTTCCAGTGTCATTATGTCCAGGTGAGGCTCACGCGTGTATCAGAGTCTCCAGGTACCAAAGATGCCCAGTTGGGAACAGAGTCACCAGGTCTGGGTGACACTCAGATAGGATCAGAGTCACCAGTTCCAGGTGAGGCCAAGTATTAGTCCACAGAAATCAGGTCCACGTGGGGAACAAAGTCACCAGGACTGGGTGAGGCCCAGATGGGGACCAGATTCAACAGGTCCAGGTGATTCCCAGGTGGTGACAAGGGTTACCAGTTCTGGTAGGGACCAGATTCACCAGGTCAAAGTGAAGACCATGTGGGACCTGTGTCACCAGTTATGGGGAGACCCAGGTGGCAACCTCAGTCACCAGGTCCAGGGGAGGCCCACCTGGAGGACATGCAGAGGAACCGTGTCCCGTTATGGATATGTAGGGACCAGAGTTACGAGGTCCAGGTGAGGCCAACCTGCATGCAATGCAGTGGAACCATGTCCCGATGATGCCCAGGTCGGGACCAGAGACACCAGGTCCAAATGAGGCCCAGATGGAGCATATTCACTACGTCCAGGTGAGGCCGAGTTGAGGACCAGTGTCACCAGATCTGGTTGAGGCCTAGAGGGGTACCAGAATCCCCTGGTCCAGGTGACATCCAGATGGGGACGAGAGTCACCAGGTCAGGGTGATGCGCAGAGTGGTTCCACAGACATTATGTCCAGTTGAGGCTCAGGTGTGGAACAGAGTCACCAGGTACCAATGATGCCCAGGTGAGGACCAGAGTAACCAGGTCTGGGTGATGCGCAGATAGGATCAGTGTCACCAGTTCCAGGTGAGGCCAAGAAAGAGTCCACAGCAATCAGGTCCAGGTGGGGAACAAAGGCACCAGGACTGGGTGAGGCCCAGATGGGGACCAGATTCACCAGGTCCAGGTGAGGTCCATGTGGTGACCAGAGTCCCCGGGTATGGCAGAGGACCAGGTAAGGACCAGATTCACCAGGTCCAAGTGAGGCCCACGTGAGGACCTGAGTCACCAGGTATGGGTGAGGCCCAGGCGGCAACCCCACTCACCAGGTCCAGGTGAGGCCAACCTGTAGGCCAGAGTCACCAGATCCAGGTGAGGCCCTAGTGGGGACCGGAGTCACCAGGTAAATATGAGTCTACAAGAACACCACAGTCAACAGGGCCAGGTGTGGTTCATGTGGAAACGAGGGTCACCAGGTCCAGGTGAGATCCAAGTGGGGACCACATCACCGGGTCCACATTGAGGCCTAGGTGGGGGGACCAGAGTCATCAGGACCAGTTGAGGCCAAAGTGTGGAGCAAAGTTATCATGTCTAGGTGAGGCCCAGGTGGGGAACAGAGTAACCATGTCCCGTTGATGCCAGGTGGGAAAAGAGTCACAAGGTTCAGACGAGACCTAAGTGAGGAGTAGATTCAACAGGTACTGTTGAGATCCAGTTGAGGACCAGTGTCCCCATCTCTGGGTTAGTCCCAGAGGGGGACCAGAGTCACCCGGTTCTGGTGATATCCAGATGGGGACCAGAGTCACCATGTCATGGTGAGGCCCAGAGTGGATCCAGAGTCATCATGTCCGGTGAGCTTCAGGTGTGGAACAGAGTATCCAGGTCATAATGGTCCACAGGTGAGGACCAGAGTCACAAGATCTGGGTGAGGCCCAGCTACGATCAGAGTCACCACTTCCAGGTGTGGCCAAGAAGGAGTCCACAGCAATCAGGTCCAGGTGGGGAACAAAGTCACCAGGAATGGGTGAGGCCCAGATGGGGACCAGATTCACCAGGCCCAGGTGATTCCCAGTTGGTGACCAGAGTTAGCAGTTCCGGGTGAGGACCAGGTAAGGACCAGATTCACCAGGTCCAAGTGAGGCCCACGTGGGCACCTGTGTCACCAGGTATGGGTGAGGCCGAAGTGGCAACCCCAATCACCAGGTCCAGGTGAGGCCACCCTGCAGGCAATGCAGAGGAAGAGTGTCCCGATGATGCCCAGGCAGGGACCTGAGTTACCAGGTCCAGGTGTGGCCAACTTGCAGGCTATGCAGTGGAACCATGTCCCGATGATGCCCAGGGAGGGACCAGAATCACCAGGTCCAAATGAGGCCCAGATGGAGCATATTCAGTAGGTCAATGTGAGGCCCATTTGAGGACCAGAGTCACCAGATCTGGTTGAGTCCTAGAGGGGTACCAGAATCACCTGTTCCAGGTGATATCCAGATGGCGACCAGGGTCACCAGGTCAGGGTAGGCCCAGAGAGCTTCCAGAGTCATCAGGTCCAGGTGAGGCTCAGGTGTGGAACAGAGTCGCCAGGTACCAATGATGCCTAGGTGAGGACCAGAGTCACCAGGTCTGGGTGACGCGCAGATAGGATAAGAGTCACCAGTTCCAGGTGAGGCCAAGAAAGAGTCCACAGCAATCAGGTCCAGGTGGGGAACAAAGTCACCAGGACTGGGTGAGGCCCAGATGGGGTCAGAATAACCAGGTCCAGGGGAGGCCCAGGTGGTGACCAGAGTCCCCGGGTTTGGGAGAGGACCAGGTAAGGACCAGATTCACTAGGTCTAAGAGGCCCACGTGAGGACCTGAGGCACCAGGTATGGGTGATGCCAGGTGGCAACCCCACTCACCAGGTCCATGTGAGACCAACCTGCAGGCCAGAGTCACCAGATCCAGGTGAGGCCCTAGTGGGACAGGAGTCACCAGGTAAATATGAGTCCACAAGGATACCACAGTCACCAGGTCCAGGTGTGGTTTATGTGGGAACGAAAGTCACCAGGTCCATGTGAGAACCATGGGACCACAGTCACCAGGTCAAGATTGAGGCCTAGGTGGGGGGACCAGAGTCATCAGGACAAGTTGAGGCCAAAGTGTGGAGCAAAGTTATCATATCCATGTGAGTCCGGGTGGGGAACAGAGTAACCATGTCCCATTGATGCCAGGTGGGAAAAGAGTCACAAGGTCCAGACGAGGCCTAAGTGAAGAGTAGATTCACCATGTCCTGTTGAGGTCTAGTTGAGGACCAGTGTCCCCAGCGCCGGTTGAGTCCCAGAGGGGGACCAGAGTCATCCGGTTCTGGTGATATCCAGGTGGGGACAAGAGTCACCACGTCAGGGTGAGGCCCAGAGTGGGACGAGAGGCACTAGGTCCAGGTGAGGCTCCGATGTGGAACTGAGAAACCAGGTCCCATGATGCCCATATGAGGACCTGAGTCACCAGGTCCAGGTGAGGTCTCTGTGGGAACCCGTCACCTCGTCCAGGTGAAGCCCAGGTGGGACCATAGTCAACAGGTCCAGGTGAGGCCAAAATATATAAGAGAGTATCCAGGTCCCAATGATGCCCAGGTAAGGACCAGAGTCAACATGTCCAGGAGAGGCCCAAATATGGATCAGATTCATTGTGATCCAGGTGAGGCCAGATGGAGACCACAGGAACCAGATCTAGGGGAGCACCATATGGGAACCAAGCAACCAGATCCAGGTGAGGTACAGGTGGGACCACAGTTACAAGGACTAGGTGAGGCGCACGGGGCAACAGGATTTACCAAGTCCTGGTGAGGCCCAGGTGGCGATCAGTCACCATCCAGGTGCGGACCTGCTAAGGATCAGATTCAGCAGGCCCAGGTGAAGCCCAAGGGGTGACCAGAGTCACCAGGTCAGGGTGAGGTTCAGAGGGGGAACCAGAGTAACCAGTTTAGTTTGAGGCCCAGAATGGGCGCAGCGATCCCTTTTCAAAGTGAGGCCCAGGTGTGGAATAGAGTATCCAGGTACCAATGATGCCTGAGTGAGGACCAGAGTCACTATGGCCATGCAGGCCCAGATGGGGAACAGAAGCACTAGGTCCTGTTGAGGCATAGAGTAAGACCACAGTCAGCAGTATCAGTTGAGCCCCTTTTGGGAACCAGAGCCACTCTTTCCAGCTGAGTCCCAGGTACATGTGAGGTCCACGTGAGGACCAGATTCATCAGGTCGAATTGATGAATAGCTAGGGACAAGAGTCACCAGGTCTGGGTGCGTAATAGGTGGGGCAAGATTCAGCAGTTCTGAGTTAGGTCAAAGTGGGCAAGAGAGACACCAAGTCCAGGAGAGGTCCAGATTGGGACCAGAGTCACCAGATCCAGGTGAAGTCCAGATGGTGACCAGAGTCTCCAGATCCAGGTGAAAACCCAGGTGGGGACCAGAGTCTCTAGGTCCAGATGAGGCCCAGGTGAGGACCAGAGTTACAAGGTACACGTGAGGACCCGGTGGGGATCAGAGGCAACAGGTCCATGTGAGGCCGGCTTGGGGACCATGGTCAACAGGTCTACTTGAGGCCCAGGTGTGGAACACAGTAAGCAGGTCCAGGTGAGTCCCCATGGTGACAAGAGTCACCACGTCCAGGTGAGGCCCAGGTTCGGACCAGGATCACTAGGTACAGGGGAGGCCCTTGAAAGTACCAGAGTCAACAGTTCGAGGTCAGGCGCAAGTTTCAACCAGGGTCAGCAGGTCTAAGTCAGGGGAAAGTGGGGTTCACAGTCACTAGGGCATGGTGAGACCCATAGGGGCACCAGAGTCACGTGGTCCAGGTGAGGTCCAGTTGTGGAACAGTCACAGGGTCCCAATTTTGCGCAGTTGAGGACCATGGTCAACAGGGCCAGGTGAGGCTCAGATGGGGACCAGAGTCCCCAAATCCAGGTGAAGCCCAGGTGGGGACCACAGTCACCAGATCCAGAGTAGTCTCAGGTGCAGACCTGAATCACCAGGTCCAGGTGAGGTGCAGGTGGCAACCACACTCACCAGGTCATGGTGAGGCCCTGGTGGAGACCAGTGTCACAAGGTACATGACAAACTAGAAACACCACAGCCACCAGGTCCACATGATGTCCATGTGAGAACGAGAAGCAACAGTTATAGGTTAGGACCAGGTGGGTATCTGACTCACCATTTCCAGGTGAGACCCAGGTGGGAACGAGTGTCAAAATGTCCAGGTGTGGCCCACGTGAAGACCAGAGTTAATAGGTCCGGCTGGGTCACTGTTAGTGAACAGTGTAACCATATCCTGATGCTATCCAGGTGGGTACCAGAGACACCAGGTCCTGGTGAGGCCCAGGTGGGACCAGAGACATGAGGTCCAGGTGAGGTCCCGAAGGGACCACAGTCATAAGGTCAGGAGAGGCCATGCTTTCGATCAGAGTCACCAGTTACAGGTGAGGCCCAGGTGGAGCCAGAGTCACCTTGTACAGAAGAGGCCAAAGTCAGGACCAGAGTTACCAGGATCAGGTCAGTCCCAGTGGGGAACAGAGTAACCATGTCCCGATGATGCCCAGGTAGACCCAGCGTCACCAGGTCCAGATGAGGCGAAGGTGGGGAGCATATTCACTAGGTCTCGGTGACACCCAGTTGAAGACCAGTGTCACCAGGTCTAATTGAGCCCTAGAGGGGTAACAGATTCACCTGGTCTAGGTGACATCCAGATGGGCACCAGAGTCACCATGTCAGGCTGAGGCCCAGAGGGATCCAGAGTCATCATGTCCATGTGAGGCTCAGGTGTGGAACAGAGTCACCAGGTACCAATGATGCCCAGGCGAGGACCATAGTCACCAGGTCCAGATTGAGGCCTAGGTGGGGGGAACAGATTCATCAGGACAAGTTGAGGCCAAACTGTGGAGCAAAGTTATCATGTCCAGGTGATGTCTAGGTGGGGAACAGAGTAACCATGTCCCATTGATGCCAGGTGGGAAAAGAGTCACAAGGTACAGATGAGGCCTAAGTGAGGAATAGATTCACCAGGTCCTGTTGAGGCCCAGTTGAGCACCAGTGTCCCCAGCTCTGGGTGAGTCCCAGAGGGGGACCAGAATCACCCGGTTCTGGTGATATCCAGGTGGGGACAAGACTCACCACGTCAGCGTGAGGCCCAGAGGGGGACGAGAATCACTAGGTCCAGGTGAGGCCCCGATGTGGAACTGAGAACAAAGGTCCCATAATGCCCAAATGAGGACCTGAGTCACCAGGTCCAGGTGAGGTCCCTGTGGGAACCAGTCACCTCGTCCTGGTGAGGCCCAGGTGGGACCACAGTCAACAGGTCCATGTGAGGCCCAGGTATATAAGAGAGTATCCAGGTCCCAATGATGCCCAGGTAAGGACCAGAGTCAACAGGTACAGGAGAGGCCCAAATATGGATGAGAGTCATTATGTTCCAGGTGAGGCCAGATGGAGACCACAGTAACCAGGTCCAGGAGAGCCCCATATGGGAACCAGAGCCACCAGATCCAGGTGAGGTCCAGGTGGGACCACAGTCACAAGGTCCAGGTGAGGCGCAGGTGGCAACAGGATTCACCAACTCCAGGTGTGGCCCAGGTGGTGACCAGTCACCACATACAGGTGCGGACCAGCTAAGGACCAGATACACCAGGTCCATGTGAAGACCAATGGGTGACCAGAGTCACCACGTAAGGGTGAGTCCCCGAGGGGGAACCAGAGTAACCAGTTTAGTTTGAGGCCCAGAATGGGACCAGAGGTCCCTGGTCAAAGTGAGGCCCAGGTGTGGAATAGAGTATCCAGTTCCCAATGATTCCTGGGTGAGGACCAGAGTCACTAGGGCCATGCAGGCCCAGATGGCGAACAGAATCACTAGGTCCTGGTGAGGCATAGGATAAGACCACAGTCACCAGTCTTAGGTGAACCCCTTTTGGGAACCAGAGCCACTCTATCCAGCTGAGTCTCAGGTCCATGTGAGGCCCACGTGAGGGCCAGATTCATCAGGTCGAATTGAGGCATACCTGGGGACAAGAGTCACCAGGTCTGGGTGCGGCCTAGTTGGGGCAAGATTCAGCAGTTCTGAGTTAGGTCAAAGTGAGGACGAGAGACACCAGGTCCAGGTGAGGCCAAACTGAGGACCAGAGTCACCAGATCCAGGTGAGGTCCATGTTGGAAAGAGAGTCACCAGGTCCAGGAGAGGTCCATGTGGGGACCAGAGTCACCAGATCCATGTGAAGTCCAGGTGCGGACCAGAGTCAACAGATCCAGGTGAATCCCAGGTGGGCACAGAGTCACTAGGTCCAGATTAGGCCCACGTGAAGACCAGAGATACTAGGTACACGTGAGGCCCCGGTGGGTATCAGAGGCAACAGGCCATGTGAGGCCAGCTTGGGTACCATGGTCAACAGGTCTACTTGAGGCCCAGGTGTGGAACACAGTAACCAGGTCCAGGTGAGTCCCCGGTGGTGACAAGAGTCACCACGTCCAGGTGTGGCCCTGGTGGGGACCAGGATCACCAGGTACAGGGAGGCCCTTGAAAGTACCAGAGTCAACATTTCGAGGTCAGGCGGAGGCGGCAACCAGGGTCAGCAGGTCCAAGTCAGGCCAAAGTGGGGTTCACAGTAACTAGGGCACGGTGAGACCCAGAGGGGGACCAGAGTCACCTGGTCCAGGTGAGATCCAGTTGTGGAACACAGTCACCGGGTCCCAATTTTGGCCATTTGAGGACCATGGTCAACAAGGCCAGGTGAGGCCCAGATGGGTCCGTAATCCCCAAATCCAGGTGAAGCCCAGGTAGGGACCACAGTCACCAATCTAGTGTAGTCTCGGGTGCAGACCAGAATCACCAGGTCCAGGTGAGGTGCACATGGCCACCACACTCACCAGGTCCCGGTGAGGCCCTGGTGGGGACCAGAGTCACGAGGTACATGAGAAGCTAGAAACACTGCAGCCACCAGGTTCACATGATGTCCATGTGGAAACGAGAATCACCAGTTACAGGTGAGGACCAGGTGGGGATCTGACTCACCATGTCCAGGTGAGACCCAGGTGGGGACCAGTGTCACCATGTTCAGGTGTGGTCCAGGTGAAGACCAGGGTTAATAGGTCCGGTGGGTCACTGTTAGTGAACAGTGTAACCATATCCTGATGCTACCCAGGTGGTTAGCAGAGACACCATGTCTTGGTAAGGCCCAGGTGGGACCGGAGTCATGAGGTTAGGTGAGGGTCCCGATGGGAAGCACAGTCACCAGGTCAGATGAGGCCATGCGTAGGATCAGAGTCACCAGTTACAGGTGAGGCCCAGGTGGAGCCAGAGTTACCTGCTACAGAAGAGTCCAAAGAGAGGACCCGAGTTACCAGGATCAGGTCATTCCCAGTGTGGAATAGAGTAACCATGTCCCAATAATGCCAAGGTAGGGTCCAGAGTTACCAGGTCAAGGTGAGGCCAACCTGCAGGCCATGCAATGGAACCATGTCCCGATGATGCCCAGGTAGGGATCAGAGTCACCAGGTCCAAATGAGGCCCAGATGGAGCATATTCACTAGGTGCAGGTGAGGCCCAGTTGAGGATCACAGTCACCAGATATGGTTGAGTCCTAGAGGGGTACCAGAATCACCTGGACCAGGTGACATCCAGATGGGGACCAGAGTCACCAGGTCAGGGTGAGGCCCAGAGAGGTTCCAGAGTCATCATGTCCAGGTGAGTCTCAGGTGAGGAACAGAGTCACCAGGTACCAATGATGCCCAGGTGAGGACCAGACTCACCAGATCTGGGTGACGTGCAGATACGATAAGAGTCACCAGTTCCAGGTGAGGCTAAGAAGGAGACCACAACAATCAGGTCCAGGTGGCGAACAAAGTCACCAGGAAAGGGTGAGGCCCAGATGGGGACCAGATTCACCAGGTCCAGGTGAGGCCCAGGTGGTGACCAGAGTCCCCGGGTCTGGGGGAGGACCAGGTAAGGACCAGATTAACAGATCAAAGAGGCCCACGTGGGGACCTGAGTCACCAGGTTTGGGTGAGGCCCAGGTGGCAACCCCACTCAACAGGTCCAAGTGAGGCCAACCTGCAGGCCAGAGTCACCAGATCAAGGTGAGGCACTAGTGGGGACCGGAGTCACCAGGTAAATGTGAGTCTACAAGTAGACCACAGTCACCAGGTCCAGGTGTGGTTCATGTGGGAACGAGAGTCACCAGATCCAGGTGAGACCCAGGTGGGGACGACAGTTTCCAGGTCCAGATTGAGGCCTCGGTTGGGAGACCAGGGTCATCGGGACCAGTTCAGGCCAAAGTGCGGAGCAAAGTTATCATGTCCATGTGAGGCCCAGGTGCGGAACAGAGTAACCATGTCCCATTGTTGCCAGGTGGGAAAAGAGTCACAAGGTCCAGACGAGGCCTAAGTGAGGAGTAGATTCACCAGGTCCTTTTGAGGCCGAGTTGAGGACAAGTGACCCCATTTCCGGGTGAGTCCCAGAGGGGGACCAGAGTCACCCGGTTCTGGTGATATCCAGGGGGGGACCAGAGTCAGCACGTCAGGGTGAGGCCCAGAGGGGGACGAGAATCACTAGGTCCAGGTGAGGCCCCGATGTGGAACTGAGAAACCAGGTCCCAAGATCTCCATATGAGGACCTGAGTCACCAGGTCCAGGTGAAGTCCCTGTGGGAACCAGTCACCTCGTCCAGGTGAGGCCTACGTGGGACCACAGTCACCAGGTCCAGGTGCGGCCCAGTTATATAAGTGAGTATCCAGGTCCCAATGATGCCTAGGTAAGGACCAGAGTCAACAGGTCCATGAGAGGCCCAAATATTTATCAGAGTCATTGTGTTCCAGGTGAGGCCAGATGGAGACCAAAGGAACCAGGTCCAGGAGAGCCCCATATGGGAACCAGAGCCACCAGATCCAAGTGAGGTCCAGGTGGGACCACAGTCACAAGGTCCAGGTGAGGTGCAGGTGGCAACAGGATTCACCAAGTCCAGGTGAGGCCCAGGTGGCGACCAGTCACCAGATCCAAGTGCGAACCAGCTAAGGACCAGATTCACCAGGCCCAAGTGAAGCCCAAGGGGTGACCAGAGTCACCAGGTAAGGGTGAGTCCCAGAATGGGACCAGAGGTCCCTGGTCAAAGAGAGGCCCAGGTGTGGAATAGAGTATCCAGTTCCCAATGATTCCTGGGTGAGGACCAGAGTCACTAGGGCCATGCAGGGCCAGATGGGGAACAGAATCACTAGGTCCTGGTGAGGCATAGAATAAGACCACAGTCACCAGTATCAGTTGAGCCCCTTGTGGGAACCAGAGCCACTGTATCCAGTTGAGTAGCAGGTCCATGTGAGGCCCACGTGAGGACCAGATTCATCAGGTCGAATTGAGGCATAGCTGGGGACAAGTGTCACCAGGTCTGGGTGCGGCCTAGGTGGGGCAAGATTCAGCAGTTCTGAGTTAGGTCAAAGTGGGGACGAGAGACACAAGGTCCAGGTGAGGCCAAACTGAGGACCAGAATCACCTCGTCCAGGAGAGGTCCAGTTGTGGAACACAGTCACCGGGTCCCAATTTTGCCCAGTTGAGGACCATGGTCCACATGGCCATGTGAGGCCGAGATGGAGACCGGAGTCCCCAAAGCAGGTGAAGCCCAGGTGGGGACCACAGTCACCAGATCCAGGGTAGTCTCAGGTGCAGACCAGAATGACCAGTTTCACTTGAGATGCAGGTGGCAACCACACTCACCAGGTCCCTGTGAGGACCTAGTGGGGACCAGAGTCACGAGGTACATGAGAAGCTAGAAACACTTCAGCCACTAGGTCCACATGATGTCCATGTGGGAACAAGAATCACCAGTTACAGGGGAGGACCAGTTGTGGATCATACTCACCATGTCCAGGTGAGACCCAGGTGGGAACCAGTGTCAAAATGTCCAGGTGTGGCCCAGGTGAAGACCAGAGTTAATAGGTCCGGCTGGGTCACTGTTAGTGAACAGTGTAACCGTATCCTGATGCTCCAAGGTGGGTACCAGAGACACCAGGTCCTGGTGAGGCCCAGGTGGGACCAGAGACACGAGGTCCAGGTGAGGTCCCGATGGGAACCACAGTCACCAGGTCAGGTGATGCCATGCTTAGGATCAGAGTCACCAGTTACCGGTGAACCAAAGGTGGATCCAGAGTCACGTGGTACAGAAGAGGCCAAATCAGGACCAAAGATACCAGGATCATGTCTGTCCCAGTGGGGAATACAGTAACCATGTCACGATGATGCCAAGGTAGAACCAGAGTCACCAGGTCCAGATGAGGCACAATTGGGGTCATATTCACTAGGTCCCGGTGAGGACCAGGTGAGGAACAGAGTCACCAGGTCTAGTTGAGGCCTAGAGGGGGTACCAGATTCACCTGGTCTAGATGACATCCACATGGGGACCAGAATCACCACGTCAGGGTGAGACCCAGAGTGGATCCAGAGTCATCATGTCCAGGTGAGGCTCAGGTGTGGAACAGAGGTAATCCAGTTCATAATGGTCCACAGGGGAGGATCAGAGTCAGCAGATTGAGTTAGGCCCAGTTAGGAATGAGAGTCACCAGTTCCAGGTGAGGCCAAGAAGGAGTCCAGAGCAATCAGTTCCAGGTGGGGAACAAGTCACCAGGACTGGGGGAGGCCCAGATGGGGACCTGATTCACCCGGTCCAGGTGATTCCCAGGTGGTGACCAGAGTTACCGGTTCTGGGTGAGGACCAGGTAAGGACCAGATTCACCAGGTCCAATTGAGGCCCACGTGGGGACCTGTATCACCAGGTATGGGTGAGGCCCAGGTGGCAACCCCACTCACCTCCAGGTGAGACCAACCTGCAGGCCATGCAGAGGAACGGTGTCCCGATGAAACCCAGGTAGGGACCAAGTTACCTGGTCAGGTGAGGCCAAATCTGCAGGCCATGCAGTGGAACCATGTCCCGATGATGCCCAGGTAGGACCAGAGTCACCAGGTCCAAATGAGGCCCCAGACCAAGTATATTCACTAGGTCCAGGTGGGCCCAGTTAAGGACCAGAGTCACCATCTGGTTGAGGCCTAGAGGGGTACCAGAATCACCTGGTCCAGGTGACATCCAGATGGGGACCAGAGTCACCAGGTCAGGGTGAGGCCCAGAAGCGTTCCAGAGTCAATCATGTCCAGGTGAGGCTCAGGTGTGGAACAGAGTAATCAGGTACCAATGATGCCCAGGTGAGTTCCAGAGTCACCAGATCTGGATGACGCGCAGATACGATCAGAGTCACCAGTTCCAGGTGAGGCAAAAAGAGTCCACAGCAATCAGGTCCAAGTGGGGAACAAAGTCACCCGGACTGACTGAGGCCAGATGGGACCAGATTCACCAGGTCCAGGTGAGGCCCAGTGGGACCACAGTCACCAGGTCCAGGTGAGGCCCAGTATATAGAGAGTATCCAGGTCCAATGATGCCCAGGTAAGGACCAGAGACAAAGGTGCAGGATAGGCCCAAATATGGATCAGAGTCATGTGTTCCAGGGGAGGCCAGATGGAGACCACAGGAACCAATTCCAGGAGAGCCCCATGGGAACCAGAGCCACCAGATCCAGGTGAATTCCAGGTGTGGTACCAGAGTCCCCAGATCCAGGTGAAGCCCAGGTGGGGACCAGAGTCACTAGGTCCAGATGAGGCCAGATGAGGGCCAGTTACCAGGTACACGTGAGGCCACGGTGGGATCAGAGGCAACAGGTTATGTGAGGCCGGCTTGGGGACCATGGTCAACAAGTCTACTTGAGGCCCAGATGTGGAACAAAGTAATCAGGTCCAGGTGAGTACACGGTGTGACATGAGTTCACCACGTCCAGGTGAGTCCCAGGTGGGGACCAGGATCACAAGGTACAGGGTAGCACTTGAAAGTACCAGAGTCATCAGTTCGAGGTCAGGCGCAGGTGGCAACCACGGTCAGCAGGTCCAAGTCACGGCAAAGTTGGGTTCACATTCACTAGGGCGTGTTTGAGACCCCAGACGGAGACCAGAATCACCTGGTCCAGGTCAGGTCCAGTGTGGAAGACAGTCACCGGGTCCCAATTTTGCCCAGTTGACGACCATGGTGAACAGGGCCAGGTGAGGCCCAGATGGAGACCGGAGTCCCCAAAGCAGATGAAGCCCAGGTGGGGACCACAGTCTCCAGATCCAGGGTAGTCTCAGGTGCAGACCAGAATGACCAGGTCTACTTGAGTTGTAGGTGGCAACCACACTCACCAGGTCCCGTGAGGCCATGGTGGGGACCAGAGTCACGAGGTACATGAGAAGCTAGAAACACTGCAGCCACCGGGTCCACATAATGTCCATGTGGGAACGAGAATCACCAGTTACAGGGGAGGACCAGTTGTGGATCCGACTCACCATGACCAGGTGAGACCCAGGTGGGAACGAGTGTCCATGTCCAGGGTGTGGCCCAGGTGAAGACCAGAGTTAATAGGTCCGGCTTGGTCATTGTTAGTATCCTGATGCTACCAAGGTGGGTACCAGAGACCAGGTCCTGGTGAGGCCCAGTTGGGACCAGAGACATGAGGTCCAGGTGAGTCCCGATGGGAACCAGAGTCACCAGGTCAGGTGAGGCCATGCTTAGGATCAGAGTCACAGTTACCGGTGAACCCAAGGTGGAGCTAGAGTCACCTGGTACAGAAGAGTCCAAATCAGGAAAATTACCAGGATCAGTCAGTCCCGGGGGAATACAGTAACCATGTCCCGATGATGCCCGGTAGAACCAGAGTCATCAGGTCCAGATGAGGCACAGTTGGGGAGCATATCACTAGGTCCCGGTGAGGCCAGGTGAGGACCAGAGTCACCAGGTCCAGGAGAGGTCCAGGTGGGGAGCAGAGTCACCACATCCAGATGAGGTCCATGTTGGAAATAGAGTCACAAGGTCCAGGAGAGGTCCAGGTGGGAACCAGAGTCACCAGGTCCTGGAGAGCTCAGGTGGGAACAGAGTAACCATGTACCATTGATGCCAGGTGGGAAAGAGTCACAAGGTCCAGACGAGGCCTAAGTGAGGAGTAGATTCACCAGGTCCTGTTGAGGCCCAGTTGTGGACCAGTGTCCCCCAGCTCCGGGTGAGTCCCAGAGGGAGACCAGAGTAACCTGGTCCAGGTGAGGTCCAGGTGTGGAACACAGTCACCGGGTCCCAATTTTGCCCAGTTGAGGACCATGGTCAACAGGGCCAGGTGAGGCCAGATGGGAATCGGAGTGCCCAAATCCACGTGAAGCCCAGATTGGGACCATAGTCACCAGATCCAGGGTAGTCTCAGTTGCAGACCAGAATCACCAAGTCCAGGTGAGGTGCAGGTGGCAACCACACTAACCAGGTCCCGGTGAGACCCTGGTGGGGACCAGAGTCACGAGGTACATGAGAATCTAGAAACACTGCAGCCACCAGGTCCACATGATGTCCATGTGGGAACGAGAATCACCAGTTACAGGTGAGGACCGGTGGGGATCCGACTCACCATGTCCAGTGAGACCAGGTGGGAACCAGTGTCACCATGTCCAGGTGTGGCCCAGGTGAGACCAGAGTTAATAGGTCCGCTGGGTCACTGTTAGTGAACAGTGTAACCATATCCTGATGCTCCCCAGGTGGGTACGAGAGACAACAAGTCCTGGTGAGGTCCAGGTGAGACCAGAGACATGAGGACCAGTGAGGTCCCATGGGCACCACAGACATCAGGTGAGGTGAGTCCATGCTTAGGATCAGATTCATCAGTTACAGGTAGGCCCAGGTGGAGCCAGAGTCACCTGGTACAGAAGAGCCAAACAGGTCCAGAGTTACCAGGATCAGGTCAGTCCCAGTGGGGAATAGAGTAACCATGAACCGATGATGCCCAGGTAGAACCAGTCACCAGGTCCAGATGAGGCGCAGGTGGGGAGCATATTCACTAGGTCCCGGTGAGGCCCAGTTGAGGACCAGTGTCACCAGGTCTAGTTGAGGCCCAGAGGGGTACCAGATTCACCTGGTCAAGGTGACATCCAGAAGAGGCCATGTCACCATGTCAGGCTGAGGCCCAGAGAGGTCCAGAGTCAACTGTGGAGGTGAGGCTCAGGTGTGGAACAGAGTCACCAGGTACCAATGATGCCCAGGTGAGGACCAGAGTCACCATGACTGGGTGACGCGCATAGGATCTCAGTCTCCAGTTCCAGGTGAGGCCAAGAAACAGTCCAAAGCAATCAGGTACAGGTGGGGAACAAAGTCACCTGGACTGGGTGAGGCCCAGATGTGTTACCAGATTCCACGAGGTCCAGGTTAGCCCAGGTGGTGACCAGAGTCCCCCGGATCTGGGAGAGGAACAGTAAGGACCAGATTCACCAGGTCCAAGAGTCTCACGTGGGGACCTGAGACACCAGGTATGGGTGAGACCCAGGTGGCAACCCCACTCACCAGGTCCAGGTGACGCCAACCTGCAGGCCATGCAAAGGAACCATGTCCCGATGATGCCCAGGTAGGGACCGGAGTTACCAGGTCCAGATGAGTCGCAGGTGGGGAGCATGTTCACTAGGTCCCGGTGAGGCCCGTTGAGGACCAGATTCACCAGGTCAAGTTGAGGCCTAGAGGGGTACCAGTTTCACCTGGTCTAGGTGACATCTAGATGGGGACCAGTGTCACCATGTCAGGCTGAGGCCAGAGGGGATCAGGGTCATCATATCCAGGTGAGGCTCAGGTTGGAACAGAGTATCCATGTCATAATGGACCACAGGTGAGTACCAGAGTCACCAGTCTGGGTGAGGCCCAGTTAGGATCAGAGTCACCAGTTCCAGCTGAGGCCAAGAAGGAGTCCACAGCAATCAGGTCAGGTGGGAACAAATCACCAGGACTGGATGAGGCCCGATGGGGACCAGATTCACCAGGTCCAGGTGTTTCCCAGGTGGTGACCAGAGTTACGAGTTCCGGGTGACAACCAGTAAGGACCAGATTCACCAGTCCAAGTGAGGCCCACATGGGGACCTGTATCACCAGGTATGGGTGAGGCCTAGGTGACAAACCCCACTCACCAGGTCCAGGTGAGGCCAACTTGCAGGCCATACAGAGGAACCATGTCCCGATGATGCCCAGTGGGACTAGAGTTACCACGTCCAGGTGAGGCCAACCTGCAGGCCATGCAGGAACCATGTCCCGATGTTGCCCAGGTAGGGACCAGATTACCAGCACTAGGTGAGGCCAACCTGCAGGCCATGCAGTGGAACCATGTCCCGATGATGCCCAGGTAGGGACGAGAGTCACCAGGTCCAAATGAGGCCCTGATGGAGCATATTCACTAGGTCCAGGTGAGGCCAGTGAGGACCAGAGTCAAGAGATCTGGTTGATGCCTAGAGGGGTACAGAATCACCTGGTCCAGGTGACATACTGATGGGGACCAGAGTCACCAGGTCAGGGTGAGGCCCAGAGAGGTTCCAGAGTCATCATGTCCAAGTGATGCTCAGGTGTGGAACAGAGTCACCGGGCACCAATGATGCCCAGGTGAGGACCAGAGTCACCAGGTCTGGGTGACGCGCAGACAGGATCAGAGTCACCAGTTCCAGTGAGGCCAAGAAAGAATCCACAGCAATCAGGTCCAGGTGGGGAACAAAGTCACCAGGACTGGGTGAGGACCAATGAGGACCAGATTCACCAGGTCCAGTGAGGCCCGGAGGTGACCAGAGTCCCCGGGTCTGGCGGAGGACCAGGTAAGGACCAGATTCACCAGGTCCAAGAGGCCAACGTGAGGACCTGAGTCACCAGGTATGGGTGAGGCCCAGGTGGCAACCCCACTCACCAGGTCCAGGTGAGGCCAACCTTCAGGCCAGAGTCACCAGATCCAGGTGAGGCCCTAGTGGGGACCTGAGTCACCAGGTAAATGTGAGTCTACAAGAACACAGTCACCAGGTCCAGGTGTGGGACATGTGGGAACGAGAGTCACCAGGTCCAGGTGAGACCCAGTGGGGACCAGTCACCCAGGTCCAGATTGAGGCCTAGGTGGGGGGACCAGAGTCATCAGGACCAGTTGAGGACAAAGTGTGGAGCAAAGTTATCATGTCCAGGTGAGCCCAGGTGGGAACAGAGTAACCATGTCCCATTGATGCCAGGTGGAAAAGAGTCACAAGTCCAGACGAGGCCTAAGTGAGGAGTAGATTCACGAGGTCCTGTTGAGCCCCTTGAGGACCAGTGTCCCCAGCTCCGGGGAGTCCCAGAGGGGGACCAGAGTCACCCGGTTCTGGTGATATCCAGGTGGGACCTGAGTCACACGTCAGGGTGAGGCCCAGAGGGGACGAGAATCACTAGGTCCAGGTGAGGCCCCGATGTGGAACTGAGAACCAGGTCCCATGATGCCCATATGAGGACCTGAGTCACCAGGTCCAGGTGAGGTCCCTGTGGGAACCATTCACCTCGTCCAGGTGAGGCCCAGGTGGGACCACAGTCACCAGGTCCAGGTGAGGCCCAGGTATTAAGAGAGTATCCAGGTCCCAATGATTGCCAGGTAAGGACCAGAGTCAACAGGTCCAGGAGAGGCCCAAATATGGATCAGAGTCATTGTGTTCCAGGTGAGGCCAGATGGAGACCACAGGAACCAGGTCCAGGAGAGCCCCATATGGGAACCAGAGCCACCATCCAGGTGAGGTCCAGTGGCACCACAGTCTCAAGGTCCAGGTGAGGCGCAGCAGGCAACAGGATTCACCAAGTCCAGGTGAGGCCCAGGTGGCGACCAGTCACCACAACCAGGTGCGGACCAGCTAAGGACCAGATTCACCAGCCCAAGTGAAGCCCAAGGGGTGACCAGAGTCACCGGGTAGGGGTGAGGCCCAGAGGGGAACCAGAGTAGCCAGTTTAGTTTGAGTCCCAGAATGGGACCAGAGGTCCCTGGTCAAAGTGAGGCCCAGTGTGGAATAGTATCCAGGTCCCAATGATGCCTGGGTGAGGATCAGAGTCACTAGGGCCATGCAGGCCCAGATGGGGAACAGAATGACTAGGTCCTGTGAGGCATAGAATAAGACCACAGTCAGCAGTATCAGGTGAGCCCCTTGTGGGAACCAGAGCCACTCTATCAGCTGAGTCCCAGGTCCATGTGAGGCCCACGTGAGGACCAGATTCATCAGGTCGAATTGAGGCATAGCTGGGGACAAGAGTCACCAGGTCTGGTTGCGGCCTTGGTGTGGCAAGATTCAGCAGTTTGAGTTAGGTCAAAGTGGGGATAGAGACACCAGGTCCAGGTGAGGCCAAAGTGAGGACCAGAGTCACCAGATCCAGGTGAGGTCCACATGGAAAGAGAGTCACCAGGTCCAGGAGAGGTCCAGGTCGGGACCAGAGTCACCAGATCCAGGTGAAGTCCAGGTGGGGACAAGACTCACCAGATCCATGTGAAGCCCAGGTGGGACCAGAGTCACTTGGACCAGATGAGGCCAGTTGAGGACCAGAGTTACCAGACACCTGAAGCCGGTGGGGATCATGGCAACAGGTCTACTTGAGGCCCAGGTGTGGAACACAATAAGCAGGTCCAGGTGAGTCCCCGGTGGTGAAAGAGTCACCTACGTCCAGGTGAGGCCCAGGTGGGGACCAGGATCACCAGGTACAAGGGAGGCCTTGAAAGAACCAGAGTCATCAGTTCGAGGTCAGGCGCAGGTGGCAACCAGGGTCAGCAGGTCAAAGTCAGGCCAAAGTGGGGTTCAGTCACTAGGGCACGGTGAGACCCGAGGGGGACCAGAGTCACCTGGTCCAGGTGAGGTCCAGTTTGGAACACAGTCACCGGGTCCCAATTTTGCCCAGTTGAGGACCATGGTCAACAGGGCCAGGTGAGGCCCAGATGGGGACCGGAGTCCCCAAATCCAGGTGAAGCCCAGGTGGAGACCACAGTCACCAGATCCAGGGTAGTCTCAGGTGCAGACCAGAATCACCAGTCCAGGTGAGGTGCAGGTGGAAACCGCACTCACCAGGTCCCGGTGAGGCCCTGGTGGGGACCAGAGTCACGAGGTACATGAGAATCTAGAAACACTGCAGCCACAAAGTCCACAAGATGTCCATGTGGGAACGAGAATCACCAGTTACAGGTGAGGACCAGGTGGGGATCCGACTCACCATGTCCAGGTGAGACCCAGGTGGGAACCAGTGTCACCATGTCCAGGTGTGCCCCAGGTGAAGACCAGAGTTAATAGGTCCAGCTGGGTCACTGTTAGTGAAGAGTGTAACCATATCCTAATGCTACCCAGGTGGGTACCAGAGACACCAGGTCCTGGTGAGGCCCAGGTGGGACCAGAGACATGAGGTCCAGATGAGGTCACGATGGGAACCACAGTCACCAGGTCAGGAGGGCATGCTAACGTCAGAGTCACCACTTACAGGTGAGGCCCAGGTGGAGCCAGAGTCACCTGGTAGAGAAGAGGCCAAAGTCAGGACCAGAGTTACCAGGATCAGGTCAGTCCCAGTGGGGAATAGAGTAACCATGTCCCAATGATGCCCAGGTAGAACCAGAGTCACCAGGTCCAGATAGGCGCAGGTAGGGAGCATATTCACTAGGTCCCGGTGAGGCCCTGTTGAGAACTAGAGTCACCAGGTCCAGTTGAGGCCTAGAGGGGTACCAGATTCACCTGGTCTAGGTGACATCCAGATGGGGACCAGAGTCACCATGTCAGGGTGAGGCCCAGAGGGGATCCAGAGTCATCATGTCCAGGGGAGGCTCAGGTGTGTAACAGAGTATCCAGGTCATAATGGTCCACAGTTGAGCACCAGAGTCACCTGATCTGGGTGAGGCCCAGTTAGGATCATCGTAAGCAATTCCAGGTGAGGCCAAGAAGGAGTCCACAGCAATCAGGTCCAGGGGGGAACAAAGTCACCAGTACTGGGTGAGGCCCAGATGGGGACCAGATTCACCAGGTCCAGGTGATTCCCAGGTGGAGACCAGGGTTAACAATTCCTGGTGAGGACCAGGTAAGGACCAGATTCACTAGTTCCAAGTGAGGCCCACGTGGGGACCTGTGTATCCAGGTATGTGTGAGGACCAGGTGGCAACCCCACTCACCAGGTCGGCTGAGGCCAACCTGCAGGCCATGCAGAGGAACCGTGTCCCGAAGATGCCCAGGTGGGACCAGAGTTAGCAGGTCCAGGTGAGGCCAACATGGAGGTCATGCAGTGGCACCATGTCCCGATGGAGCGCACATAGGGACCGGAGTCACCACGTCCAATTGAGGCCCAGATGGAGCATATTCAATAGGTCCAGGTGAGGCCCAGTTGAGGACCAGAGTCACCAGATCGGGTTGAGACCCAGAGGTGTACCAGAATCACCTGTTCCAGGTGACATCTAGATGAGGACCAGAGTCACCATGTCAGTGTGAGTCCCAGAGTGGTTCCAGAGTCACTCGTCCAGGTGAGGCCCATGTGGGACCACAGTCACCATGTCCAGGTGAGGCCAGGTATAAGAGAGTATCCAGGTCCCAATGATGCCCAGGTAAGGACCAGAGACAACAGGTCCAGGAGAGGCCCAAATATGGATCAGAGTCATTGTGTTCCAGGTGAGGCCAGAAGGAGACAACAGGACCCAGGTCCAGGAGAGCCCCATATGGTAACCAGAGCCACGAGATCCAGGTGAGGTCCAGGTGGGACCACAGTCACAAGGTCCAGGTGAGGCGCTGGTGCAACAGGATTCACCAAGTCCAGGTGAGGCCCAGGTGGCGACCAGTCACCAGATCCAAATGTGAAGCAGCTAAGGACCACATTCACCAGGCCCAAGTGAAGCCCAAGGCGTGACCAGAGTCACCAGGTAAGGGTGAGGTTCAGAGGGGGAACCAGAGTAACCAGTTTAGTTTGAGGCCCAGAATGGGACCAGAGGTCCCGGGTCAAAGTGAGGCCCAGGTGTGGAATAGAGTATCCAGGTCCCAATGATGCCTGGGTGAGGACCAGAGTCACTAGGGCCATGCAGGCCCAGATGGGGAACAGAATCACTAGGTCCTGGTGAGGCATAGAATAAGACCACAGTCACCAGTATCTGGTGTGCCCCTTGTGGGAACCAGAGCCACTCTATCCAGCTGAGTCCCAGGTCCATGTGAGGCCCACGTGAGGACCAGATTCATCAGGTCGAATTGAGGCATAGCTGGGGACAAGAGTCACCAGGTCGGGGTGCGGCCTAGGTGGGGCAAGATTCAGCAGTTCTGAGTTAGGTCAAAGTGGGGACGAGAGACACCAGGTCCAGGTGAGGCCAAACTGAGGAAGAGTCACCAGATCCAGGTGAGGTCCATGTTGGAAAGAGAGTCACCAGGTCCAGGAGAGGTCCAGGTGGGGACCAGAGTCACCAGATACAGGTGAAGTCCAGGTGGGGACCAGAGTCTCCAGATCCAGGTGAAGCCCAGGTGGGGACCAGAGTCACTAGGTCCAGATGAGGCCCAGGTGAGGATCAGAGTTACCAGGTACACGTGAGGCCCCGGCGGGGATCACAGCCAAAAGGTCCACGTGAGGCCGGCTTGGGGACCATGGTCAACAGGTCTACCTGAGGCCCAGGTGTGGAACACTGTAAGCCTGTCCAGGTGGGTCCCCAGTGGTGACAAGAGTCACCACGTCCAGTTGAGGCCCAATTGGGGACCAGGATCACCAGGTACAGGGTAGGCCCTTGAAAGAACCAGAGTCAACAGTTCGAGGTGGCGCAGGTGGCAACCAGGGTCAGCAGGTCCAAGTCAGGCCAAAGTTGGGTTCACAGTCACTAGGGCACGTGAGACCCAGAGGGGGACCAGAGTCACCTGGTCCAGGTGAGGTCCAGTTGTGGAACAGTCACCGGGCCAATTTTGTCCAGTTGAAGACCATGGACAACAGGGCCAGGTGAGGCCGGATGGGGACCGAGTCCCCAAATCCAGGTGAAGCCCAGGTGGGGACCACAGTCACCAGATCCAGGGTAGTCTCAGGTGCAGACCAGAATCACCAGGTCCTGGTGAGGTGCAGGTGGCAACCACACTCACCAGGTCCCGGTGAGGCCCTGGTGCGGCCAGATTCTCGAGTACATGAGAAGCTAGAAACACTGCAGCCACCAGTCCACATGATGTCCATGTGGGAACGAGAATCACCAGTTAAGGTGAGGACCAGGTGGGGATCTGACTCACCATGTCCAGGTGAGACCCTGGTGGAACCAGTGTCACCCTGTCCAGGTGTGGACCAGGTGAAGACCAGAGTTAACAGGTCTGGCTGGGTCACTGTTAGTGAACAGTGTAACCATATCCTGATGCTACTCAGGTGGGTACCAGACACAAGATCCTGGTGAGGCCCAGGTGGAACCAGAGACATGAGGTCCAGGTGAGATCCGATGGAAACCACAGTCACCAGGTCAGGTGAGGCCATGCTTAGGATCAGAGTCACCAATTACAGGTGAGGCCAGGTGGAGCCAGAGTCACCTGGTAAGAAGAGGCCAAAGTCAGGACCAGAGTTACCAGGATCAGGTCAGTCCCAGTGGGGAATAGAGTAACCATGTCCCGATGATGCCCAGGTAGAACCAGAGTCACCAGTCCAGATGAGGCGCAGGTGGGGAGTATATTCACTAGGTCCAGGTGAGGCCCATGAGGACCAGATGTCACCAGGTCAGTTTGCCCTAGAGGGGTACCAGATTCACCTGGTCTAGGGACATCCAGATGGGACCAGAGTCACCAGTCAGGGTGAGGCCCAGAGGGCATCCAGATCATCATGTCCAGGTGAGGTTCAGGTGTGGAACAGAGTATCCAGGTCCATAATGGTCCACAGGTGAGGACCAGAGTCACCAGATCTGGGAGGCCCAGTTAGGATCAGAGTCACAATTCCAGGTGAGGTCCAAGAAGTCCACAGCAATCAGGTCCAGGTGGGAACAAAGTCACCAGGACTGGGTGAGGCCCAGATGGGGACCAGATTCACCAGGTCCAGGTGATTCCCAGGTGGTGACAAGGTTACCAGTTCCGGGTGAGGACCAGGTAAGGACCAGATTCACCAGGTCCAAGTGAGGCCCACGTGGACCTGTGTCACCAGGTATGGGTGAGCCCAGGTGGCAAGCCCACTCACCAGGTCCAGGTGAGGCCAACCTGCAGGCCATGCAGAGGAACCGTGTCCCGATGATGCCCAGGTAGGGACCAGAGTACGAGGTCCAGGTGACGCCAACCTGCAGGCCATGCAGGAACCGTTCCCCGATGATGCCCAGGTAGGGACCAGAGTTACCAGGTCAAGAAGAGGCCAACCTGCAGACCATTATGTGGAACCATGTCCCGATGTTACCAGTAGGGACCAGAGTCACCAGGTCCAAATGAGGCCCAGATGAGCATATTCCTAGGTCAGGTGAGGCCAGTTGAGGACCAGAGTCACCAGATCTGGTTGAGGCCCAGAGGGTACCAGATTCACCTGGTCTAGGTGACATCCATATG
>NW_023330596.1:0-120584 GCF_011100685.1 Canis lupus familiaris
CGTGGAGTCCGTGAGGCACGATCATCCTGACATTCGAGGCTTGCCGCTTGTGTCACCGATGTGCTCCTGCCTCTTTATCCCTCTTTCTGCTTTTTGGTTTGATGAATTATTTTTTCATGATTCTATTTTAATTGCTCCATTTTCTCCATTCGAGATTCAGCTTTCTTTCTTTTTTTATTTAATGATCTTCAATGATGTTGCTTCTCCTCTGCCAACTTCCTGGTTCTGCACATGTGTCTGCGTGTGTGTCCGTGTCTCTGTTTCTCGGTCAGTGTGCGTGGACACACCACATGATTTCAGTTCAGTCGGGGTCAGGCTGGAGAGTCAGGGCCTCCTGTCTACGTTCAGTTCTGCGACTGACGGCAGGTTTCCTAGGGCCCAGGTCAGGGCGACCCACTGGGGGCACCGCCGTCCACAGCTCACCCAGGGGAAACGAGGGAAGGGCCCGGAACGCACGACCAGGGGTTCAGGATGAGGACGGCCTCACCCCTTCTAGGCCAAGACCCCGACACCTTCTGTAGGGTTTGCCTTGGATTCAGGAGCCTAGGATCGTGGGGAGCTATTGCCCATCCCTGCCCCGGGGGGACTGTCATCTTCTGGGCCTCCAGAATGAGGGTACCGGTGCCCATGTGTGTGTTGTGTGTGTGTGTGTGTTTGAGGAAAATAATCCCTTTATTTAAAATACCAAAAATTCCAACTACTATAAGATACCACATGTAAAAAACAAGACATAGTCTTGAGATGTAAAGGACACTGTCCCTAGAAAGTGCCTCTCTTTTTCTATTATTCTTTTTTTTTTAATTTGGCTAATGGTGTCTACTGACACATATTTGGAATGTAATCTATTTATCAGCCAGCTGTTCTGGCCCAATGTGGATTTAGGATTTTAAAACATGTGTGGCTTTAGAGCTGTATAATAAAGTATAATCTTAAAATAAAAGTATCTTTTTAAAAGACTCTTATCATCGACATCACTGGTGACAGCAATAAATAGCAGACATTGTAATAGGTAGTTTTTTGCAGTATTTTACAGGTAAACAGCCCTGCCATATAGGTAACATTAGTGTGTTAGTCCTGTGCACACAGGACCTCGTGGGCCTGGACGCATGTACACACCAAGGAAGAACGTGTGGGTGGAGGTATGTCCTGCAGGTGACACCCGCCTCCAAGGTCATAGATATGAGGCCTCAGTGGCCTGGGACGTCTGGGGGAAGCACCCGCTAGGACACTCCCTATCCCACAGGCAAGATGCAGACCATCCCCGACGGGCACAACGCTTCTCCGGGTCAAACCGGGGAAGACTGGACAGTCGTGTCTGAACCCAGTGTGTGTCCAAGCTGGGGCCCTGGGTGCACACAGTCCTTCCCTGGGGCCTGTGGACAGGGGTGTGGTTGTGTCACTGTGTGCACAGGCCATCGCCTGCAGGGAGGGGGGCTCGGCAGCACGAGCGCTGCCCCTGCAGCTTCCTCCAGGAGTGGGTCAGGGAGGGGGTCCCAGGAAGTGAGGTCACTGCCGTGTCACAGAGCCCAACAGAACTCGGAACCCCCGTAACCAGGCACCCGCATCCAGTGCAGCCCCAGCTCAGGCTCACTTGGCTGGAGACATCTGCTACTGAGATGTTCTCTTGCTGCCGGCCCACGTCTGGGGGCTCTGGCTCCCAGGAACCCCAGGGGTGCGGCTTGTTCCTATGCTGTAGGCAGTGGCTCCAGCATAGGTACCAAGGTGTCAGGGCGGTGATCAGGAGGCGCCGTCAGGTAACACAGCGCAGGCCAGGCCAGGCCCCCTGTGCCACCATCCTGGGAGCCTCATCCCCTCCTCCTCAGGTTCAGGGAACCAGGGATGTGTGGGCAGGTCCCATCCAGGCTGGGGGACGCTGCAGGGCGGCACATTCCCCGGGGATCCCTTCAGGGTCACCCTGATGTCAAGGTGGGCAGGGGGGAAACAGGGTTCCTGAGGTCCTCTACCCGCCCCAGAGTCACCCCGAGGCCCTGCAGCCGCATCCCTTTGCTGTCCCCGGGGGCGGTGGGTGCCGCCTGCACTGTGGGGTGTCTGGGTGGAGGCAGCTGGGGGTGCGGCCCAGCCGAGGGGGCCAGACCGGGCGCTGAGGCCTCCTGCCTGGCTGCCGGGCACTGTCTCCACAGAGCTCCACCCGGGTCGTGGGGCGCGAGCGGGAGGAAGGGGTCGTCTGCCCCACCGCCTCCAGGAGCAGGGAGGTGCCCTGCGCAGCTAATGGAGGCCAGCGCGGGCTCAGGGTGAGTGCAGGGGCTGGGCCCCCCGACACCCGGGCCCCGATGCGGCAGGAAGGACCCCGGGTCCCAGAAGCCAGCCTGCTACCCCCCTGTGGCCCCCCACACTCCTGCTCCCACATGAGTCTGGATCCCCCCCTCCCCACACCTGCCCCCATGGCCCTGCCCCTGCCTGGGCCAGATGCAGAGTCCCTGCGCACAGATGTGTGGGAACATCAGAATAGAGCCCTCAGGGGAGGCCTGGTCCCCCGGGGGTTAGCGCCTGCCTTCCCCCAGGCCTGATCTCCGAGGCCCGGGATCGAGCCCCGCCTGGGCTCCCTGCACGGGCTGCTTCTCCCTCTGTCTGTGTGCTGCCTCTCTCGGTCCTCTCTCTGTGTCTCTGGAGGTCCTTGTAATGATCCAAATATTTTGAACATTTATCCTCTGAGATTGTTTCTTTATTGCATAGTTGGTCCTGTTTGTGTAAGAGACAGGCAGGGAGCTTGAGCGGGAGAGGGAGCCCCAGCTCCTCAAGCCCACGGGGCCCCAGCGCAGGGCCTGCCGGGGCGGGATCCCAGGTCTCTGGCGGCTCCCTGCAGGCTGCACGTCCCCTCTGTCCCACCTCAGGGTTGCAGGGGCCCGCGGCCGGGAAGGGGCATCAGATCGTCCTGACCAAGCTCACCCGGACGGAGCTGCTGGAGTACAAAGTCCGACAACTGCATGCTCGCCTTGCAGCGCAGGGACGTCATCTACATCTTCAGCTTTTTAGAGATTATCGTACATTCGCCACCACGGACGAGGTGCTGGGACCTGCTGTTCACCGAAGTGAGCACCTGCCCTCCGCAGCCCAGGGCTGGGCCACCTGCTGCGGGGGAGGCTGGGGATGGTGTGAGCTTCCCCGGCCTCGGGCTGCTCCCCCGCCTGGAGCAGGGTCCCCCAGGGCCTATTGAGGTCCTGGAGGGCAGCCCCGGGGCCTGGCCTGTGGCGGGTCGGCCAGAGGGGCTGTGCCTGTTGCTCAGCAGCCGTCCTCCTCCCCGTGACCAGGCCTGTGCCTCCTCCCTGCCCCCCCCATCACAGGGTCCTGAGCGGCCTGTTTCCCCATTGAAAGGGAGGTTTGAGAGTCCATCGGGGGTCTGTGTCCTGGGGCAGCCAGACAGGGAAACCCCG
Organism: Canis lupus familiaris; assembly: GCF_011100685.1. Classification (NCBI taxonomy): domain Eukaryota; kingdom Metazoa; phylum Chordata; class Mammalia; order Carnivora; family Canidae; genus Canis; species Canis lupus. The sequence goes on from NW_023330596.1 coordinate 3,393, forward strand.
GGACCCCCCAAGCCCACTAAGATATGGGCCATGGGCCTGGCCAGAGCCCTTTCATGCTCAAGCCTTCAGGAGGCCCCAGCAGGTGCGGGCACTTCTCCGGGAGCTGCCCGTGGCCCCACGCACAAAGCTGACTGCCCCCGGGGCACAAAGCTGACTGCCCCCGGGGCAAGGCCTAGTCGGGGTCAGAGGGTGAAGCCCCTATGATGAGAGGTCGCGTCCACAGGACGATTCATGGGGATGTCCCTGCTCTCCTCTAGGTATGGGTGCATCGCAGATGCGTGGGGTAACAACGATGTGGTCCTGCAGTGCTGGAAACTGTGAGTGACTCCGGCTCCTGCAGGAGGGCCTTCCCTCTCCTGGAGGGCAGCGAAGGGGCTGTGGGGCGGTGGGGGCCTGCCCCCTCACCCCACACATCTGCAATTCCCGTGACAGGGAAAAGGTCTAATGCCCCTTCTGGAAAAGAGCAAGGAGAGCGGTGGATGGGGTGTGGGCTTGGTGGGAGGCACTGAGACCCCTCAGGGAGACCTTCTCCATGCCCCCCCAACCCTCTCTCTGCCCCACACCTGGAGCCCAGAGCAGAGGGGGTGGGGAGCATCGTACTCCCCAGTCTGGTGGCACCTGGACCCGGGGGAACAGCAGATGCTCAGGAGGGCCGGTGAGGGCTCCCGGACCAGGCGGCCCCCGCCCCGTGGGAGAAGGGAGATTAGAGTCAGTGGAAGGACACCCCCGGGGGCCCCTCGGGAGGGAGGGCAGCACAGAGACACAGGAAGGAAGGTGGCAGTCCCGGGCGGCTCCTGGCAAGGCCTGGCAGGACACAGAGCCCGAGCCCTCCTGCCTTGGAGCTTCCCAGAGCAACAGTGTGTGCAGTGAGGGCAATGACAGGCCAGACGCCCCCCGTCCCCTGATGCCTGCCGGTGGACTTAAGGGGCAGGTGGGCAGGGACCAGGCTGAGGAGGGAGCCCTGCTTCCCCAGGAGAGACGCTGATGGTCACCCCGCTGGGCCTGGGCTCCCCACACAGAGGTTGCATCCCAGCCCCTCCTCGGGGAGCAGGCCTGTGGCAGGCAGGACCACCAGGTGGCAGGGGGACGAGGAGCAGGACTGGTCTCCGACACCCTGCGCGGAAGGCCGGGTCCTGCAGGCTTCCCCGGGACACCTGCATGTGACAGAGCCCTGTCTTCTGATGCCTGTTCCCGCCTGTCCCTCCCCAGGGCCATGTCCTTCATGATGGAAATATGGCTGAATTATTATGGGGACGACTTTCATCAGTTCCCAGAATTTCCCTCCCTTATAAAACTCCTGGAATTGTTAAGACAGCACATGCCAGGCACAGATGCGCATCTCCGGGCCCTGCGTCACCTGAGGCAATTCAGACGCCTCCATGCAGCAGAGCGAGAGGCTGGGGTGAGGAGGACTGGGGGTGGCCGAGCTGGGGATGGGGGGGGCCGCAGATCCAGCCTCCTTGCTGCTGGACCAGGCGCATGGGGTGGGCTCACACCCCACCCCACGGGCTGCAGCCTGGGGACACCTCCCAGGGCTCTTGCCCTCACACACATCGAGTGGCGGGAAGAGTGGCCTTGATTTGGGAGGGACGTGGACAGTCTGTCCTGGTGGTGATACTTTGTCTTCTTGGATCTACAGCTTCGGCCCGAGGAAAACACCCTGAACCCACTCTGAATGCACCCCAGCTCCAACCGTGGGGCCTGCTGCCCCGTGGGGCCTGGCTGCTGGGGCTGAGGGCTTGGCCTGCGATGAGCCGCCTGCTGGGGAGGCAAAGCCCCTGCAGATAGTGGTCACTGCTGCCCTGCAGGAGCCCCCTGCACCCCTGGGAGCCCTGGAAGAGGAGCAGGCACCACCCCCTGCTCTCGAGGTCGTGGATGTGCCCCAGCCACCTCCTAACTTGATGGAGCAACTGGCCTCGGGGATGGAGCAACCTGTTGAACCACCCGAGGAGCCCGCCCCAGCTCCAACTGTGGAGCCTGGGGAAGGTTCCGGGTCTGAAGGGATAGTGGCTGCTGGAGATGAGGACTTGGTCAAGGCAGAGATGCTGGCTCCTGAGGTGAAGGTGGTGCACGTGCTGGTCGAACCTATGTTTCCCTGCCCCTATGAGGAGGAGCCACCTGCTCCCATGGCCACCCCGGAAGAGTAGGCCCTGGTGCCTGCAATCGGGGTCCCCAGAGGGCCAGACCTGCAACCTGCCTCTGGAACAACCTGCTTCGATCCGTTAGCAGCCCCCTGACCACCTCGGGGGCCCGCCCCAGCTCCCACCGCGGGGCTCGTGATGGCTACAGCCCAACAGAGGCTTGCCCTCCCCTGTTATTTCACTGTTTCTATTTTTTGAGTTTTTCTTAACCTGTATAATAGCTTATAGAGTTTTATTGCAATAAAGGATAAGTTAACTTCACACAAAATTGACTCTGATGCTTTTAAATTACACATCGTGGTACTTTAGGTCCATTCACAGTGTCAGAGGCCCCAGAGCCCAGGGCACTGGGAGACACAGCCGAGGATCTGGGGCTTCCCCAGCACAGGCAGAGGCCGGGAGGACAAAGGACAGCCAGGTCTCTCCTGCCGCCGGGTGGCCCCGAGCTGTGCAGATCGTGCCCCTACCCTGGAGCACCCAGACCCCTGCACATTGGGAGCTGCAGTAGTTACTGTGGGAGCTGACTCCAGAGCTGGACAGCTGGCCGCCGCTACTGTGGTTGTCCCTCCTGGTGTCACCCTGTACCTTGGCCTGAGCAGGGGCCTCACAGGATAAAGAATCCCACTGAATTGTAGACCTGGTAGAGGGCTGGGCAGCTCCCCCAGGTGCACACACCTGAGAATCAGCACAGCAGGCCCCTCCCCCAGAAGACCAGCTCGAAGGTCAGAGGAAAAGCAAGTTATTGACCAAGCAGCCTGGAAAGTTCCAGGGGAAGTCAAGGGATTTACAGTATATGGAATCAGAGGATACTCCCCTTGTTTTTTCTTTTCTGTTTGTTTCTGTTGTTTCCCCACCCCCTTTTTATTCTTTTTTATTTCTTCTTTTTTTTCCCCCTTTTTCTCCTTTTCCAGTACAACATGTTGTTGGCCACTCTGCACTGAGCAAACTGACTAGAAGGAAAAACTCACCTCAATACTAAAAATCAGAAACAGTCCTCTCTCCCACAGAGTTACAAAATTTCGAATACAATTCAATGTCAGAAAGCCAATTCAGAAGCACTATTATACAACTACTGGTGGCTCTAGAAAAAAGCATAAAAGATTCAAGAGACTTCATGACTGCAGAATTTAGAGCTAATCAGGCCAAAATTAAAAATCAATTAAATGAGATGCAATCAAAACTGGAGGTCCTAACGACAAGGGTTAATGAGGTAGAAGAACGAGTGAGTGACATAGAAGACAAGTTGATGGCAAGTATGGAAACTGAGTAAAAAAATAGAAAGACAATTAAAAGACCATGAGGATAGGTTAAGGGAAATAAATCACAGCCTCAGAAGGAAAAATCTACGTTTAATTGGGGTTCCTGAGGGCGCCGCAAGGGACAGAGGTCCAGAAACTGTATTTGAACAAATCATAGCTGAGAACTTCCCTAACTGGGGGAGGGTAATAGGCATTCAGATCCAGGAGATAGAGAGATCCCCCCCCTAAAATCAATAAAAATCGTCAACACCTCGACATTTAATAGTGAAGCTTTGCAAATTCCAAACATAAAGAGAAGATCCTTAAAGCAGCAAGAGATAAGAAATCACTAACTTTTATGGGGAGAAGCATTAGGACAATAGCAGACCTCTCCACAGAGACCTGGCAGGCGAGAAAGCGTCAGCAGGATATAGTCAGGGTCCTAAATGAAAAGAACCTGCAGCCAAGAATACTTTATCCAGCAAGGTTCTCATTCAGAATAGCAGGAGAGATAAAGAGCTTCCAAGATAGGCAGAAACTGAAAGAATATGTGACCACCAAGCTGGCTCTGCCAGAAATATTAAGGGGGACCCTGTGAAAGAAAGAGGAGGTCCAAGGGAACTATCCACAAAAACAGGGACTGAATAGGTATCATGATGACACTAAATCCATATCTTTCAATAGTAACTCTGAACGTGAATGGGCTTAATGACCCCATCAGAAGGTGCAGGGTTTCAGACTGGATAAAAAAGCAAGACCCATCTATTTGCTGTCTTCAAGAGACTCATTTTGGACAAAAGGACACCTACAGCCTGAAAATAAAAGGTTGGAGAACCATGGACCATTCAAATAGTCCTCAAAAGAAAGCAGGGGTAGCCATCCTTATATCAGAGAAATTAAAGTGTGTCCCAAAGACTGTAGTGAGAGATGAAGAGGGACACTATATCATACTAAAAGGATCTATCCAACAAGAGGACCTAACAATCATGAATATTTATGCCCCGAATGTGGAAGCCGCCAAGTATATCAGTCAATTAATAACCAAAGTTAAGACATACTTAAATAATAAAACACTTATACTTGGTGACTGGAATATAGCACTTTCTACAATTGACAGGTCTTCTAAGCACAACATCTCCAAAGAAACAAGAGCTTTAAATGCTTCACTGGACCAGATGGATTTCACAGATAGTTACAGAACTTTACATCCAAATGCAGCTGAATACACGTTCTTCTCAAGTGCACATGGAGCTTTCTCCAGAATAGACCACATACTGGGTCACACTTCAGGTCTTAACGGATACTAAAAGATTGGGATTATCCCCTGCATAGTTTTAGACCATAATGCTTTGAAACTAGAACTATATCACAAGAAGAAGTTTGGAAGAATTTCAAACGTGGAGGTTAAGGACCATCCTGCTAAAAGATGAAAGGGTCAACCAGGAAATCAGAGAAGAATTTAAAAGATTCATGGAAACTAATGAGAATCTTTGGGATGCAGCAAAAGCAGTCCTGAGGGGGAAATACATCGCAATACAAGCATCCATTGAAAAACTGGAGAGAACCCAAATACGAAAGCTAACCTTGCACTTAAAGGAGCTGGAGACAGAACAGCAAATAGATCCTACACCCCGCAGAAGAAGAGAGTTAATAAAGATTCGAGCAGAACTCAATGAAATGGAGACCAGAAGAACTGTGGAACAGATCAACAAAACCAGGAGATGGTTCTTTGAAAGAATTAATAAGATAGATAAACCATTAGCCAGCCTTATTAAAAAGAAGACAGAAAAGACTCAAATTAATAAAATCATGAATGAGAAAGGAGAGATCAGCACCAACACCAAGGAAATGCAAACAATTTTTAAAACTTATTATGAGCAGCTATACGCCAATAAATTAGGCAATCTAGAAGAAATGGACAGATTTCTGGAGAACCACAAACTACCAAAACTGGAACAGGAAGAAATAGAAAACCTGAACAGGCCGATAACCAGGGAGGAAATTGAAGCAGTCATCATAAACCTCCCAAGACACAAAAAGTCCAGGTCCAGATGGCTTCCCTGGGGAATTCTATCAAACACTTAAAGAAGAGACTGTACCTATTCTACTACAGCTGTTTAAAAGACAGAAAGAGATGGAGTACTTCCAAACTTCCTCTATGAGGCCAGCATCACCTTAATTCCAAAACCAGACAAAGACCCCACCAAAAAGGAGAATTAGAGACCAATATCCCTGAGGAACACAGATGCAAACATTCTCAACGAGATACCAGCCAATAGGATCCAACAATACATTAAGAAGATTATTCACCATGATCAAGTGGGATTTATCCCCGGGATGCAAGGCTGGTTCAACACTCGTAAAGCAATCAGTGTGATTGATCAGATCATCAAGAGAAAAAACAAGAACCGTATGATCCTTTCAATAGATGCAGAGAAAGCATTTGACAAAATATAGCATCCATTCCCGATCAAAACTCTTCAGAGTGTAGGGATAGAGGGACCATTCCTCAGCATCTTAAAAGTCGTCTACGAAAAACCCAAACAAATGTCATTCTCAATGGGGAAACACTGGGAGCCTTTCCCCTAAGATCAGGAATGAGACAGGGTTGTCCACTCTCACCATTGCTATTCAATATAGTACTAGAAGTCCTAGCTTCAGCAATCAGGCAACAAAAATAAATAAAAGGCATTCAAATTGGCAAAGAAGAAGTCAAACTCTCCCTCTTCCCAGATGACATGATACTGTACATAGAAAACCCAAAAGCCTCCACCCCAAGATTGCTAGAACTCGTACAGCAATTTGGCAGTGTGGCAGGATACAAAATCAATGCCCAAAGTCAGTGGCATTTGTATACACTAACAATAAGTCTGAAGAAAGAGAAATTAAGGAGTCAATCCCATTTACAATTGCACCCAAAAGCATAAGATATCTAGGAATCAACCTAACCAAAGGGGTAAAGGATCTATACCTGAAAAACCACAGAACACTTCTGAAAGAAATTGAGGAAGACACAAAGAGATGGAAATATATTCCATGCCCATGGATTGGAAGAATTAATATAGTGAAAATGTCAATGCTACCCAGGGCAATTTACACATTCAATGCAATCCTTATTAAAATACCATGGACTTTCTTCAGAGAGTTGGAACAAATTATCTTAAGATTAGTGTGGAATCAGAAAAGACTTCGAATACCCAGGGATTTATTGAAAAAGAAAACCATAGCTGGGGGCATCACAATGCCAGATTTCAGGTTGTACTACAAAGCTGTGGTCATCAAGACAGTGTGGTCCTGGCACAAAAAAAGACACATAGATCAATGGAACAGAATAGAGAATCCAGAAGTGGGCCCTCGACTTTAAGGTCAACTAATATTCGACAAAGGAGGGAAGACTATCCACTGGAAAAAAGACAGTCTCTTCAGTAAATGGTGCTGGGAAAATTGGACATCCACATGCAGAAGAAAGAAACTAGACCACTCTCTTCCACCAGACACAAAGATAAACTCAAAATGGATGAAAGATCTAAATGTGAGACAAGATTCCATCAAAATCCTAGAGGAGAACACAGCAACACCCTTTTTGAACTTGGCCATGGCAACTTCTTGCAAGATACATCCATGAAGGCAAGGGAAAGAGAAGCAAAAATGAACTATTGGGACTTCATCAAGATAAGAAGCTTTTGCATAGCAAAGAAACAGTCAACAAAACTAAAAGACAACCTACAGAATGGGAGAAGATATTTGCAAAAGACGTATCAGATAAAGGGCTAGTTTCCAAGATCTATAAAGAACTTCTTAAACTCAACAGCAAAGAAACAAACAATCCAATCATGAAATGGGCAACAGACTTAAACAGAAATCTCACAGCGGAAGACATAGACATGGCCAACACACACATGAGAAAATGCTCTGCATCACTTGCCATCAGGGAAATACAAATCAAAACCACCATGAGATACCACCTCACACCAGTGAGAATGGGGGAAATTAACAAGACAGGAAACCACAAATTTGGAGAGGATGTGGAGAAAGGGGAACCCTCCCTGCACTGTTGGTGGGAACGTGACCTGGTGCAGCCACTCTGGAAAACTGTGGAGGTTCCTCAAATAGTTAAAAATAGAACTGCCCTAAGACCCAGCAATTGCACTGCTGGGGATTTACCCCAAAGATACAGATGCAGGGAAACGCCGGGACACCTGCACCCCAATGTTTCTAGCAGCAATGTCCACAATAGCCAAACTGTGGAAGGAGGCTCAGTGTCCATTGAAAGATGAGTGGATAAAGAAGCTGTGGTCTCTGTATACAATGGAATATTCCTCAGCCATTAGAAACGACAAATACCCACCATTTGCTTCAACGTGGATGGAACTGGAGGGTATGATGCTGAGTGAAGTAAGTCAATCAGAGAAGGACAAACAGTGTATGTTCTCATTCATTTGGGGAAAATAAATAATAGTGAAAGGGAATATAAGGGAAGGGAGAAGAAATGTGTGGGAAATATCAGAAAGGGAGACAGAACATAAAGACTCCTAATTCTGGGAAACGAACTGGGGGTGGTGGAAGGGGAGGAGGGTGGGGGTGAGTGGGTGACGGGCACTGAGGGGGACACTTGACGGGATGAGCACTGGGTGTTATTCTGTATGTTGGTAAATTGAACTCCAATAAAAATTATTTTATTAAAAAAAGAAAGAAAGAAATTAAGGGCTAATAATAAAAAGAAAAAGAAAAAAGAACAGGTAAAAGTGCATAAGTAAGCCTAAAGAAAGAAAGCTACTTATGATGACAGAGACAATAACTAAGTATATAGAAAGAAACATACAATAAGGAAATCTGCAAAGGAATAAATTATTCATTTAAAGGGTTAAATTGGAAACAAACAAAAATATCACACAATACCAGCAGAAATGCATATATTTTTCAGAGCACCATGATTTAGGAATGCCTTAGAATCTTAACCTCTTAGGCCAGACTTATTAGTATGGAGTATTTTCCAGGTATCATTGTTTTTAGGTTGAACTGAATAGATTCTTGTAAGTTTTTTGGCCCTCAATTTTTAAAACATAGTTACTTTGGACTAGGGGTACATTACAAAATAAATATTTTTAAAAATTGCTTAAACACACGCACACGCACACACACAAAACATCAAAAACACAGCAGGATTAATTAAGAATAAATGAAAGGAAACATGCTAATATCAAGAATAAAAATTGGAAATTCACTTTAAGTTCTGTAGACATTTCAAAACTCAGAGTATTTTAGAGCAACTTTTATAATAATAAACTTATAATTAAATTATAGAAGTTGTTTGAAAACCAATCTTAAGTAAAAATAGTAAAAAAATGAAAACTTTGCTGTATAGTTTTTAAAAATTGAATTTTAAACTAAAATTCTATTCACATATGGCTTGTCTTATTAATTATTCATATTTAAAGAGAATATTTCACCAATTGTATGTAAGCTTTCCTGGAGAAGAAAAAGACAAAAAAAAGAGGCTCACTATATTGCTACAGTGAGCCAACATAATGTTAATATTAAAATCTGACAAAACATAATATGGACATAAAATTACAGACTAACGTATTTTATTAGCAAAGAGGGAAAAAATGTTAAAACATTAGCAAACTGAATCCAGCAATATATTTAAATAATGATATGACCACGGAATGAAAGGAACAAAGAATTACTATTATAAAATCAATGGATTTAATTTATTATACAAACAGAAAAAATAAAAAATATGAACATCCTAATAGATTCAGAAAAAGCAAATGATACAGTTGGGCTCCCACCTTAAAACTTTCCAAGCCAAATCGGGGCACCAGGGTGGCTCAGTCAGTTAAGCATCTGCCTTCAGCTCAGGTCATGATCTCAGGGTCATCCTGGGAGGGACCCCTGCATGGGGCACCCTGCTCAGTGAGGCGTCTGCTTCTCCCTCTCCTTCTGCCTTTCCCCCAGCTTGTGCTGGCTCTTGCTCACTCGCTCTCTCCCTCTCTAATACGTAAAATCTTTAAAAAAATCCCAAGCCAAAGGATAGAATGAAACCTTGAAAAATCTGATAAAAATTTTTTTGGCTGAGATACTCGCTAGTTATCAAATACCCATGTGCTCTTGATATTCCCCATCTTCCAGTGTAGTTAAGTTGACTGAGCCACTTGTTGATACCCAGTCAAAAATCTGTGAGCAAAAGCATGGACTACCTGGAACATCAATCATCCTCCAGTTGTCTTTCTTTCAAAGAAGCAAACATTCCTTGTAAAATGAGAAAAATCACAGATGGAGAAGAACCTTTCAGAGCCATAGTCACAGAACACAAAATTCACTCTGCTTGATTTCTAGAAATGTTTATTGTAGGATACCATAGACTAGAATGAGTTGTATTTCCCACTCCCTCTGACTGTAATAAGGGCAACATTTTATAATGAAATAAAATAGCATTTCATTTTAAGAAATGGGTTAAGTCAGTTAAGTGTATGATTCCTGGTTTTGGCTCAGGTCATGATCTCATGGGTCTTGAGATGGAGCCTGGATTGAGCTCCCAGGTGAGCAGGGAATCTCCTTGAAGATTCTTTCCCTCTGTCCCACCCTCCTGACTCATACATGTATTCTCTCTCTCTCTCTCTCTCTCAAATAAATAAGTCTTTAAACAAATAAGTAAATTAAGATGTTATTTATTTCTACAAAATTCTAAGCATTACCTTTTTAGTCAGCATAAATGAAGTTTAATGGCATAGGTAGTAAAAACAGATGCTTGGAAAAAATAGCACTAACCAGGTGTAGTCTTCAAAATGATATTCCTCTATACTAAGTATAAAATCATTTGCCATGAATGGATCTCTGTGGGTGCCTGGAGAGTCCTCTGAGTAGTCTATGTGGTCCTTACCCCTGCTATGTACAATTTAATTAAAACACTACTAGCATGATACAATTGTAATTTGCCCTCCAGTCATAATAAAGTAGTAGACTTTTTCCCTACATGTAGTAAAACCTCAAAACTAATAAAGATAATATTTGAGAAAAAATATAATGGAATTTATGTGGAATTATGTAAAAAGGTGAGGGAAAACAAAACCCTGATGCTAAATAAGAAAAGCCAAGATGATGAGGAATATCAGTCATTAACAGAGAGGTAAAGTGGATGATAAATAAAAGAAAACAACAGAGGATAAACTAAGAAATATCTAAAACAAACAAACCCCAAAACAACAACAACAAAAAAAATAGCAACTCCAAACAAGCTCTAATATATCGATGTTAAAAAGTAAACGAGGTGGGATCCCTGGGTGGCAGCGGTTTACCGCCTGCTTTGGCCTGGGGCGCGATCCTGGAGACCTGGGATCGAATCCCACGTCGGGCTCCCGGTGCTGGGAGATCTCTCTCTCTCTGTGTGACTATCATAAATAAATAAAAATTAAAAAAAAAAGTAAACGAGGTTTCAAAATTCTGTATTGCTGTGAGATTTTTTTAAAAATGCAGATTCCTGAACTGAAATAAAATGCAGAGGAAGAAATCATAGAATATGTATTTTTATTGTTTTATTTTTTAAGATTTTATTTATTCATGAGAGACACAGAGAGAGAGAGGCAGAGACACAGGCAGAGGGACAAGCAGGCTCCCTGAGGGGAGCCCATGAGGGACTTGATCCCAGGACCCCAGGATCACAACCTGAATCAAAGGCAGATGTTCAACCACTGAGATACCCAGGTGCTCATAGCACATCTATTTTTAAAGATACTTTCATAACAATAATGATAAAGATTAATTAAATACTTGTGAAATGCCAGATATATAGTTAATTGTTCCAAATCATTATATTATAAAATTGTCCCAGCAACTCAATAAGATATATACTGCTGTTCCAATTTTATCAACAAGTGAAGTTATTGGGGCTAAAAGAATCACTAAGTTCACACACAATAAACAGAAGCTTCAGAATTCAATTTCTATTGAAATTGCATATTCCTGTCTGACCTGTCTGACTCCAATGCATTCGCTCTTAAATACCACATAAAATGCTTTCTGTTATAAGGCACTATGTTGATGAACATATTTTTTAGGAAAGGAGATTTCAGATTTTAGGAGACAGATACAGAGAAGCACAGATGTATTGTCTGAATATTTTACAATAATTAAGTCTTATGCTGTATTTATCAATGATCCTGATGATAAAATAAGTTATCAAAAAAGGGAGGAATTAGAACAGCGATCCCTGACCAACAGGGTTCTACAATGGGAAAATAATTAATACTTTATTATTACAATGTGTTAACCCTACCAGAAATTGTGATGTTAAAACTAAGTAAGGACATCAATTTAATACATAAGACATAAACGAGACGTCCTTCTTCCTCCAAATATACATGCTAGCATCTTATCACCTTCTGCTCTGTTCAGGAATCTGGTACAATAACCATTGTTTTCAAGCATGATTAAGAAGAGACAATGAGAGACACAGATTTGAGTATGTTCTAAGAATCACACACCAGGGGGCACTTGGGCGGCTCAGCTGATGAAGGGACTGCCTTTTGCTCAAGTCATGATCTGGGGTCTTGGGATGGAGCCCCATATGTGGCTCCCTGCTCAGCGGGGAGTCCGCTTCTTCCTCTCTCTCTGCCCCTTCTTCTGCTAGTGCTCTTCCTCTCTCTCTCTCTCAAATATATTAATTAATTAATTAATTAATCAATTGATTTAAAAAATGAAAAAAAAATCAGACAATTTACTTGAAAATGTAACCAAAGAGGAGAGAGAGAAACTACATCATGAGTTTCTGTCATATTTATTTATTTATGACCGTCACACACACACACACACACACACACACACACACACACAGAGAGAGAGAGAGAGAGAGGCAGAGACACAGGCAGAGGGAGAAGCAGGCTCCATGCACCGGGAGCCCGACCTGGGACTGGATCCCGGGTCCCCAGGATCGCACCCTGGGCCAAAGGCAGGCGCCAAACAGCTGCGCCACCCAGGGATCCCGAGTTTCTGTCTTTTAACAATGATCCTTCCTGCCAGCAAAATCAAGATGTCTGATTATTTCAAATCCCGGTTGGTAGTTCTTTGTCCTGGGGACTGGGAGAGAGAGCTGGAAAATCCGAAGGGAGACGACAGGCAAAAGAAATTTTCTGGAAATGAAAAAAAAAAAAAAGTCTCCTTCTGTATATTGAAAAACACCCTTCACCATTTTGTCACCCTACTCTCTGTGTACACACCAAACCTGGGTGGATATAGCCAAGGACCTTCTCCAGTGTTCCACCAAGCTGCTGAGCTAGTTGGATCAAGACCGCATTGACTCGTATGAATAAACTCACTGCCTACCCCAAGCCATTGAGGCTAGTGTGTTTTAGTACTGAGAAGAGGATGGATTTTTATTTTTATTTAGGATGGACTTTTAAAAACACAACGTGATATATTACTATTAGTCTGTTTTTGCACGGCAAGACAAAGCATGGTCATGGCAAAGCAAAGAACAGCTTATCAACAATATTTATTTCTTATTCATTGTACATGAAAATTGTTGGTAGCTATGGGTTAACGGGGGGTTATTCTGCCTGTTTTTTCTTAATTCGAGGATCTAGGCCAAAAGAATGGGTTCTATCTAACCCATACTGTTCTCTTGCTTACAATGGAAGTGCAAGGGAAGGAGAAAAATGATCCATGCAAATTTGTGTTCAGATTGAAGTTTGTGGTTAGAGATGGGATGTATCTTACCTGCTCACGTCCGAATGGCTGAGCGAGTAACACGGTCAGGCCCTACATCAAGGGAGCAGGAAAGTATACTATCTTAAGAGAGGGGAGATAGAAGAACTACTTGCAAATGAAATGTAACTTCTCACAATGTCTATATTATGAAATGTTTCCTTTAGGGGGGGACACAGAACTTTGTAAACACATTCATTAATACGTCTTATACAATAGGAACCTTCATCGTAGGAAGCATAAGAAGGAATGTAAAGAAAGGTGACTTTAGGTCAGTTAAGGTCAGATTTTCTGCCAAAAGTGTGACAAATATTTGAGCTGAAACCATGATCTAAATTTTTGGTACACTAAGAATTTTGGATTTCAGAGTTTCAGATGCGCAATTGTGGAATATTTTAACATGCTTAAGGCAAACAAAATTGTGGGGCAACTTGGTCCATTCTTTTACATTCAGCCATTCCATAGCTTTGTATCTAAAGTGCCTTTCTTAGAAAAGGCTAATGACTGTCACTTAATATTCAGAATGATTGAATTGTAATTGTCTTTGTCTTGTAATTGAGGATTTTGCTCCATTTTATGTGTATAATTACTGATATGTTGGTTCAATGTACTGTCTTACTATTTGCTTCCTCTAACAAGTCTCACTTGTTATATTGTCTTTCTCTTTGCCCTTGTTTTTCAACAGATGTAACTTTATGGGGAGTGGAGTATTTATTTTGCTTCTTATTTGCCTTCTTACTTTTTGAACTTGAGGAATACTGTATTTTGTAAGTCCTGGAAAACTCTCACCGTTAACTCTTTGAATATGGCTTCTGCCCTGTTCTTTTCTTTTTTTTGAACCTTAGACCATTTTACTATGCTTCATATAGTCTGTTTGTATATTCATGAGATCTTCTTTCCTGGAAGAAGGAATTTCCTCCTTTCTATGTTTCTGTAGTTCTATCTGGATATTTTCTTCAGGCCTTTCTTCCCTGTGGCTAATTCTCTCTCTCAGTAACATATACCAATAATCCTATTTCTTAGTGAATTTTTTTTCTCCAAGTGAAGTGAATGATTTAACATACACATGCGATTATATATAAATGTAATATGTGTGCTCATGCCACATGACTTTTTAAAAATTTTTATTTATAATAAGTATAATTTCTTTTACCAATGGACTGGACCCAGTAATATGTCTTCAGCCCAGTGTACTGGTCCCATCTTCACATATGGTCTGGTCCTTTGCTTTAAGGAGATTTCTTCCTCTACTTCCAATCCCTACTCACCTACTAACACAAAGGTTTGGGATACCAGCTACTACATGGCTGGAAAGGGGTGAACGAGGGCAGCTAGCTGCAGCACCATCTCCTCCTACACAACCATCACATGCTGGGGGATGCCAGGGCTCTGGTATAGCAGGCCTCTGATGTAAGCCCTAGTAGGACAGAAATATCCAGGAATTCTGCTCTGAGAACAGCACACTGCCTAAGTTGCAGTGTAGCAGCAGTGATTTATTTCATAGGGATTTTGTTCAGACTCAATAAGCCAATGTATATAAAACCATAAGAACACTGCCTGGACCACAGGAAGCACACCATAAATGTTACTTGTTAGAACTACTTTTTAATAATTACTAATTACTAGAGAGGAATTTTTGCAAGATCATTCATGAGTTCAGTGTTCAACGCCTAAAATTAAAAAAAATATTAACGGCTATGTTATTATGCTATGTGATTACTATATATCAAAAATGATCTGCAATAAATGAGGATATTTTAGAGTCAGATAGACATTGGTTTGCTGTAACTAACTATAAACACTTTCATGAGTTAACTGTGTAGTTGTTTTATTTTCTGAAACATTGTATACAAATATCATCTTAATAAATGTCCTCTGAGGAAGATCGCCACAAATATCCCATGTAAAACCTATAATATAGTGCAGATCTGGAATAGGTACTCAATGGCTATTTCCTTTCCTGGGGTGACACTAGTCCTTCACCTTTCTACTTCCAAAATATAAACTGGCACAATGTTTGTGTGCAAAGATGTTCATCAATATAAACATATGGTAGACAGTGATAGATGGACAAATAAATAGAGGAATTCAATATCTGATAGAGTAGAGCTTATTAAATACTTCTTTGTTGATATAAAACATATATTTGGCCTTTTGCCTTCTGGTTTGCTTCTCTGCCTCTTTCAAATCTGTCTTTCAAGATCATTGAGCATCTGAGACGTACTTAATGGAGTAGTGTTTTCCTGTATGTACTCAGAATGAAGTGAGTTGACAAAGCATAATTCATGGAAAGTGTCTTTCTTTTTTTCTTTTTTTTTTGTCCTAGAGCAAAAGGACATTTTCTACTCCTCTGTTTCTGAAATCATGGAAATCTCTGTCAGTTACTATATATAAGTATATTTATTTTTATATTTATATTTATATTTGTATTTATATTTATATATATTACTTGTAGGGGCGCCTGGATGGCTCAGTCAGTTATGTGTCTGCATTTACCTCAGGTCATCATCCCAGGACCCTGGAATCCTCGTAGGATCTTCCCTGGGCAGAGACACCACCACCACCACCCCCCGCCCACCTCTGCAGTAGCAGGCTCCCTGCTCAGCGGGGAGTCTGCTTCTCCCCTCACTCCCACCTAGCCTGTACTCTCTGCCACTTTCTCTCTGTCTCTGTCTCTCTTCCTCATCTCTCTCTCTCAGATAAATTTTAAAAATCTTAAAAAAAAAATCATTACCTATATGCTTTAGAATTGTAGGAAAAAATAGCCTTCTGCTTTCTTAAATGTTACAAAGTAAATATTATAAACAGTGTTTTATATGGTCCTAAAAAAATCTGAAGAAACATTCTGATTCTAAAAAACATAAGAACCAGAACATTTCTTTCTTTTTTTTTCAAGTTTTTATTTAAATTCCGGTTAGTTAAGATATAGTGTAATACTAGTTTCAGCTGTAGAATTTAGTGATTCAACAATCACATACACCTGGTGCTCATCACCAGTGCCTTCCTTAATAACCACCACCTATTCAAACCGTCCTCCCCCACCCACCTTCCCCCATCCACTAACCCTCAGCTCCTCTTTATAATTTAGGGCAGTGGCAAAAAAAAAAGGAAGGAGGGAAGTAGGAAGGAAGGAAGGAAGTAAGGAGGAAGGGAAAACAAGAAAAGAAAGAAAAGAAAAAAGAGAAAAGAAAGAAAGAAAGAAAAGAACGAAAAGAAGAAATAAACAAAAAAAAGAGAGAGCAAAAGAAAACCTCAAAGAAATCCCTCCCTCCCCTCCCTCCTCCCTCCGATCCCCTCCCCCCCGAAAGAAAGAAAAAAAAAAGAAAGAAGACAAGAAAGAAAAAGAAAAAGAAAAAGAAAGAAAAGTGGCAAACTAGGCCCAGAACATTTCTTTTGGAGGAAAGATATTCAAGATCCTGGTTGAGCTTCTTTATTTGTCAGGAAAAAAAGAAGAAGGAGAAGGGGAAGGAGTAGAAACAACTGAAAAAAAAAACTAATCTAAAATCGATTAACTTTTAATACACAATAAAATGATAGCAACTGGTTTGTGAAAGCAAACCTTTCCCTACTCATTATTCTGGTTCTTCCAGGATTTAAGAGAGCTTCCATATGTAAATAATTCACTTATGGTTACAGCATCCACTCTTCAGCAGTTATGGAGCTCTGTTCTAACCCGACCATACACTAACCAATTATTTTAAAATGTTAGCAGTTAGACTGTTGTTAGCACATCTTATTCTCGAGAAAAGAGGAGGAGAGTTAGTCTGTACCAATGAGAAATCATGACATCAGTTTATTTTTTTTAATTTATTTTTTATTGGTGTTCAATTTACTAACATACAGAATAACCCCCAGTGCCTGTCACCCATTCACTCCCACCCCCCGCCCTCCTCCCCTTCCATCACCCCTAGTTCGTTTCCCAGAGTTAGCAGTCTTTACGTTCTGTCTCCCTTTCTGATATTTCCCACACATTTCTTCTCCCTTCCCTTATATTCCCTTTCACTATTATTTATATTCCCCAAATGAATGAGAACATATAATGTTTGTCCTTCTCCGACTGACTTACTTCACTCAGCATCATACCCTCCAGTTCCAACCACGTTGAAGCAAATGGTGGGTATTTGTCATTTCTAATAGCATCAGTTTAGAGTTAGGCAGCCTATTTCTTGTACATCAGCAAAGTTAAAACACCATTATGTCAACCCTTTTTCCACATGTGCCCTGGATAAGTTTTCTTTCTTTCTTTCTTGAATGAAGTTATTAGTTTAATTTTTAAATTTATTGAATCACTTTCCTAGTCACATCTGAGGCAGGTGAGCCAGGATGATTCTCAGTGGGGGGCTAAATCAAAGAGGTTATTGCTCAGAAGATTATCATGACCAGTCAAGGCAGTTTTAGCTTCAAGTACATTTTACAGGTCATTGGTTCCCACCTAAAGTAATCTCTCTAAAGTTCAGTCTGGGTACGAAAAAGAGAGAGATACAAGAGTATCTCTTTCCATTTATAACCAGGACTTAATTGATCTCAGCAGATTTCCTAATTGCAGAGTTTACCTCACGTAGGTCATCTGTTTCCTCATCTGTAGAATCTTGCTGTCATAATCAGCACTTTAGGTATTATACCAAGGCAGCAGAAATCCCTTTCTCTGTGTGTTATAGGATGAAGGATTATTATAGCTTGTTCCTAAAATAACGCATTTGGCTTTGAGTGCAAAGCCACCAAGGAAGCGTATCAGTTTTAAGAATTGAATGCACTCTGAACAGAAAGAAAGCACAGTATCTTATTACTTGAATACTATTTATGTTTGCTCATACATTTAAAACTTGTTTGTTATCTCTTTTGGAATAAATGCTCTTTATCACTCTGTAGAATGGTTTCACCATGAATCTACAGATATCTTAGGTTAATTTAAGTGGGATGGTGAAGGGTCTAATAAAATCAATGTCAGAGTATTGTTTTTTTTTAATTTTTTATTTATTTATGATAGTCACACACAGAGAGAGAGAGAGGCAGAGACATAGGAGGGGGAGAAGCAGGCTCCAGGCACCAGGAGCCCAATGTGGGACTCGATCCCGGGTCTCCAGGATCGCGCCCTGGGCCAAAGGCAGGTGCCAAACCGCTGCACCACCCAGGGATCCCAATGTCAGAGTATTGTATTGAGTAAAGTGTCTCATATTTTTTTCTATTTTTCTCTGCTAAGTATTTAATAACTATATTACATTAAAATAAGGTAAAATATGATTCACTTATCCTAACTAGACTATTAGCTAATAATAATTATTATTGTTATTGATCCCGTAGCCTGATTTCTTTTAGCAGTTATCAAATACCTGAAAAGAATCTTGTCTCTCCACATTTTTCCTAATGTATCTGTGTACAGGGTTATTTCTAAATGTTTAGCTCACCCCCCCCACACACACACACAGGGTCATCTGCATCCTGTGACCATGCTGTCCCTAGGAAGAACCTCTTCACGACTGCCCATTGTAGATGGAGAGTCCCACATAAATACAGCAAGAAAATGTGTTTGGGGTTCTAAAGAGTTGTCTGCTTACCTTAACATGTTTACCTTTTGGAAACTGTACTGTATAGGCTATTGATGAGATTCCTGGGAAGTTGTAATGAACTCAGAATTGAGGCCAGCACTTGCTTCTTCCCCTTTTCCCAAACAAAATCCTCCCCCACACAAGTGATGATGATGTGCTCAGTGTAGCTCACGGATGGGCCCTAAGAACCCCGCTGCATACTGTGATTGGATGCATATTCTCTTAGCTCCTCCACGGATGCCAGCCCTGCCTAGGTGTCATGAAGCTTCCCAGAACGCACAGTCATTCACTGTAGATCTCTTACTGAAATGTGTATTTTATTTAATGCAAGTATATTTTGGAACAGATTTGTAATTTGTACAATTTAATGCTTTAGTTATTTTTTTCTATTCTCATTTACTTTGTATTTTCATTGTATAGAGCAGACAGATGTTGGGTCAAGCAACTATTGAAGAGAAATACAAAGAAAATATGAAAGACTCATTCTTTTATTTTTTAAAAAAATTTTTAAATATTTTATTTATTTATTCATGAGAGACGCAGAGAGAAAGAGGCAGAGACATAGGCAGAGGGAGAATCAGGTTCCATGCAGGGAGCCCGATGTGGGACTTGATCCCGGGACTCCAGGATTATGACCTGGGTGGAAGGCAGGCACTAAACCGCTGAGCCACCCAGGTGTCCCTGAAAGACCCATTTAAAAAAAAATAAATGTGAGCTAAAGAATTAGTTCACATTTGAAGTATGACATTGTATTTATTTGCAAATTCTTTTTATATTCTGATTGCTTTTAGAAATTATTAATTCCAGTCCAAAATGAAATTGGACTCTGTTTTCCCACATTTCAGTCACTTTCATTATCATTAAATGCAAGCACTTCAGGTTATTGTTTCACGCCATCTACTGAAGTTTTAATAATAAGGTCAAATTTTTGTTATGCAAGCATAAAGAGGTATTTTACTTTGGTTCCACCACTGGTTGTATATTGAGTTTTCCTGAAAATGATGTTTAATCGATAGGAAATAATTAACTACTGCAGTTATACAAGATTCCCAAATCTCTTAAATATTTCTATATTATGTATTGTCTTATAATCACATGAGAATAAATTGTCTGTAGAATGACTCCTCAAGCAGAACTAGTACCACTAGCTTAATACTACTCTGATGAATATATAGATGGAAGAAATCCTGCCTCTCCTATGATACAACTACTAGAGATACCAGGTGCAAGTATGCTAGTATCTGCACACAAATGTCCACATATGTCCACAAGTTCTATAAAAGTCAGATTGTTTAATAAAAATTAAGATGTTAAGCTGGTAGCATTGCATTTAAAAAAATGGCTATAGCCAATTGATATATAAATGTGTCAGTCTGTACTATCTCAACTGAAGAAATGGAAACTCTACTCAAAGTAGCTTAAAACAAAAAACCAAAAACCAGCAACAAAAACTACTTTGTGTTTGTGTTAATATCAATGATGGTTCATACAGGGGATCAAGTGGTGCTCTCTTACCATTGCTTCATATTAAGCAAATTACTATTAAGTACCAAAAGCATTGCCTTTTTCATACAAACTTTATTCTCAAATAGACTACTTTCCGGAAATCTAAATAATAGCCCTAGCACCCCTACGATTGCATCTTGTCATTTTACTAAAATCTACACAGTAAGATTTTCATATGAACTCAAACTCTAATTCTCCTTGAGCAATGAGCCCATTCACAGGTCAATCCTCTGGGGCTTGGGCTTGACTAAATAGCCCTGGGATATATGCTGATTCCCAGAGGTGGAACATAGGGTCCATTCCACTCAAATTATATGAATAGGAGAAAGGGAAATGTGTTCCCCAAAGAGAAGGTTTTAGAACCATGATAAGAATGCAGAAATAGAGGATTTGACTACATTTTACAGTCCAGCTGTTCAACATGCATTCTTAATCTGGTAACTCAATTTTTAAAGTGCCAGTTACTAATACCATGCATCTATTCCAAAAACTGAAAGCAGTCGTGTCCTATATGCAGTCTTATCACATTACTGCATCCTGGTCCAAGTCAGCAGTAGAACACCCTTAAAGACATTTAGGTTTCTTTTTACCAGCAGTTTTAAAATCCTACAAGACAGTGATCAATGCCAGAAAGATTGCAACCTGGAAGAAGAGGAGAGGGAGTTCTATCATTTAGCAGCATATCAGTGATTTGATTAGTTTCCATAGCTTTCTGTTCCATCTCGGAATGTGGCTATCAATTCAAAACTCTAACTTGAGAAGCAAAGGCAGATTTAATCTGTTAGTCTTTCAAGATGCATGCAAAGTGGTGGTTCTTTAATGGACACAACAGAGAGTTTCATTATCCGGATTTTGTCCTACTTCTCCCCTAATTCTCTATTTAAAATCCTCAAGATTGACTTTTAATATTCTTCTGCTGTTGGTCTGGTGCAGAATTCACCCCTTATAAAAACGGTATTTCTTTCATTCAACTTTCAGATGGGCTATCTTTTCAGCCCATTCTTTCTTACAGGGCATTACTGTAGGCTGCAAAAATAACAAGTGTTCTTAAATATCGCCAGATATTTCTATAAAATCTAAATACCCAACCCATTTGAATACTTGATCTAATCTTAAGATGAAACTAAAATTGAGCTGCAGTTTTGCTACTCAGTGAGAATTGCAAACTTCCCAGCCAAAGATCCGGAGGTTCACCCTGCCTCACACTCAAGCTTCAGCAAGTCAATTCCACATTTTCGGTCCTCTCATTTGCAACAAAATCCTTTAAGGAACCATGTCTTTATTGATGGCATTTTAGTAGTGAATTATTAAAACTGTGATTCAAACATATTTAAACAAAAGAATGGACTAGTTGACTTAGATGAAAAGATAAAGCTAAGGATAACTTTAGGCAAAACGGTACCAAGACTTTCCTTGTTTTTGATTACTTTTAACAGGTTTTGAGGAGAGTTAGATATTCAGTAAAATGGCCCTCAATTGAAATTTATATGATGTTTTTAATGATTAATTACACTGTGGTAATATGTTTTTGGAATAAGATTGAAGGCACCAAGTCCTGGGGCACCTGGGTGGCTCAGCAGTTGAGGGCCTGCCTTTGGCTCAGGTCATGATCCCAGGGTCCTGGGATGAGTCCCACCTCAGACTCCATGCATGGAGCCTGCTTCTCTCTCTGCCTGTGTCTCTGCCTCACTCTCTGTGTTCCTCATGAATAAATAAATAAAACAGAAATATATCAAGTCCCATCTTTATCTGCTTACATTATGGGTACATATTATCAGCATGGCTTACTACTGTTGGTGTTGACCTTGATGGTCTTGCGGAGATAGCATTTATTAGGCTTTTTCATAGTACAGTTCCTCTCTACTCTCCTTCCGTATACTATACTCTTTGGAAAGAAACTACTATGTATATCCCACAGTAAAAGACTGGGAAATTATGCTCCATTGCATTGAAGAATCTATGTAAATTATTTGGAATTCTTTTGCATGGGAGATATCTCTTCTTCCTCGATGAATTAGTTATTCAATTATTTATATACCACTATGGGCTTATGGATCTTATTTTATACTTTGAGTTATAAGTGCAAACTGTGTATTTTATTTATTCAAATTGTTTCAGTTTTGACCTTTGGAGGTCTTTCATTTGGCTACTGTGGCCTTTGACATTCCCCATTAATGTGGGGCTTTAGGCTTTTGTTTGTTTTCATCACTTCTTTACTTTCTGGAACCACAATCGCTCCCAGCTTGTTTATGTGTTTTCTGCTGAATCCTAGAATCAGTCATTTCTCTAAGAAGCACTGTTTTCTTCTATTGGAGAATGGTTTTTGAAACCAATATTTGATTACTAGATGTGCTCCTTGCTGCTGCAATCGGTCTTGGTGTTTCTCAGTCTCAGCTGAGAGATAAAAGAAAATAATTGTGTCTACTAACTGTAGCATATCAATGAATATTTCTATATGTGACCATTTTAATCTGTACTAAGCTAAACACTTGTTAATATTGATACCCCTAATTCTAATACTTTAACACTTGGGTCTAATTCTAGCCTCTTCCACTTGCTTATCAGTGAGCTCTTACTCTTCCAACAGTGAAAGAATGCATTTCTGTTATACACCATCCCTTTAGTTATTCAGTTCCATTATACTTGTATAGAACTATCAGAAATGTTAGCCTTGAAATTATTAGCATGAAAATTATCTGAAATTAATATAGCTATAGCAGTTTTATTGATATTGACATAATATACATTCTTCATCCCTTTAGTGTTTTCCAGTAGTGAATATTTAAAGTTGTTTCATTGTAGACAACATCTATTCAGGCCTTGTGATTTTTATGCACACTGATGATCTCAGTATTTTACTTGGTATAGTGAGGTCACTGACATTTAGAAAGATTATTTATAATGTGGGATGAACATATACAACATTTTTTAAAAAAATTTATTCATTTATTCATGAGACAGAGAGTGAGAGAGGCAGAGACACAGGCAGAGGGAGAAGCAGGCTCCAGGCGGGGAGCCCAACATGGGACTCGATCCCTGGTCTCCAGGATCACACCCCGGGCCAAAGGAAGCACTAAATCGCTGAGCCACCGGGGCTGCCCCATATACAACATTTTTAATGGTTTCCTATTTATTGAATTTCTTTGTTGGCTTTGTTCCCATTTTGCTGACTTCATTTAATTGAACATTTTATATGATTCCATTTTACTCATCTCAACACATTAAGTATAATAATTCAAAAATTTTAAATAGTTATCTTATAAATTGCAATCACTTTTGTGATTTTAATACAACGTGAAATCCAAGTGCCTTATAACAGAGTAACCCCAATTTCTACTCTACTCCCTTTTGACATAATTGTCATTCATTTCATTTATTCATACACCATGAATATCAAACACCATTATGTTAATACAATTATGTTAAAAAACATCTTTTAGAAGTTTTAGAAAAATGAAGAAGAGATATATGCAATTTTATTTATATTTATTTTCTTTATTTTTCACTTATTCATATGCTATAAACATCAAATATCATGTTAATATTATGTTAAAAACATCTTGTAGAAAAATGAAGAAGATAAATATATGAAATTTTATTTATATCTATTTTATATTATGTATACAATAATTTTACATTGATTTTTATTTATGTGAAATCTCAAAGTGGTAACAATCAAATGTTGGTTCTCAACTACCTAAGACAATTTGGGCCAGAACTATAACTACTGTGTTTTGATTCAGAGAAGCCTTGGGCAGTGATAGCTTGATGTGTACCCTCAAAGGCCTATTTGTAAGATAGAAATAAGGAAAAAAATTTTAAAAACTTCCAGGTCTGAAAAGAGAAATCTGACTTCAGTCACCATAATGGAGAGATAGAGAGTCACTTCTTTACTGAATTCTCAACTTTGAAAATTTACAGAATCAGGACACTGCAAAAAAGGAAGAGTCTGCAAACAAATGGGATGCTTAGATGCTGCCATAAGCAAAATTACTATGAATTTTCCTCTTGACTTTCAATAAATGGATCTATACTAATATGGCAAGGAAATGATTTTCTGGGGACAAATAAGCAAAGATTTTCAGGGATTACATGACATTGTGTATGGGCTAATATTAACTATGACCCAAAACATGACAGTGGTTCAATGGTGAGAATGTGAAATGATAGGTGATAAATTGTGTTTTCAACTAATTCTGTAAACCAGAGGTTGTAGTAAGAATACACTCTGTGGGAAATTTTCTAATTCTTGAATGTATAGCTACATTAAAACTTCCTGGTAACTAGAAGAATTGCACATTTGCTCTCTGACCTTTGGAATGAAGTATATTATAGTATCATGCATCAAGTGTAAATGTCTGTGAATGAACTTTCACCAAAACAGTAAACCAAAATCAACACTGTATTTTTAAAAGAATTTTAGAAAAAAATTTTAAATTAAAAAAATGATGCAGGGTGGTCTTTTCTACCTTGTTCTCATTTTCAGACATGATTGGCCTGTGCACAAATAATTCAGGACATAATAGATGATGGTACATCATGACAAACCTGATAAAATACTTTAAAATCTGGAACTCTAAATGCAATTGGATTTCCATATGCTGGAGCAAATTAGCATAGATTCTTGCAGTTGATTTATTTTGGAGGAGGAAGAAACTTTTATTTTTGCCTGTATCAGAGAGAGAGAGAGAGAATAATAAAAACAGCCTTTCTTGGCAGAGAGAACAGGGCATGTTCAATGTCTTTTCAGTGTCATATTTTTGGACCATCTCAGCACTCTAGATCTTGAAACAATTTCATCTTCTGAGACCATGACCTCCTATTGGGATACTTCATAGATCTCACCATGCTGATGGATTTTACAACCAGGAGTTAGGTGTTATAGGCAAGAAAACAAAATGGATCTTGGATGTACGTAGGAGATACATCTTATAAAATTACAGGGTTGTACAATATTGGTGAAATTTTAGGGAACCAAGTGGTTGTATGATTTTGCCAACAAATTGAAAATCAAAATGATAACATCTTCCACATTCTATCACTAAGAAAGAAGTGAGATCCCAACATGCTTCAGTAAGACAATTACAAAGCCTAATTCCAGTAGTGAAAACTCGATTTTAGAGGAAAAAAATATCCTGCATATAATTGTTCTCTTCAGTCCTATTACCAAGTAAAAAATCTCTTTCCAAAATTTTAGTTAAACTCAAAGCAAGAGAAGTTTCATCAGCATTTTCAGTTTGCACCCATGCTACTTATTTCCTGACAGATACAAGAGCAATAGAATTTTCGCTGCAAAATGTGTTAAGATTTGTAAGCTAATCTGAACATGATCCCCAGTAATTTAGAGCAAAGTCTTGCCATTTTTTGACAAATAACTATTTTCTTTATGAGAAACAGTTGTTTCCTTCCTACCAGACCCTGGAAGAAAATGAATAGTAGAAACTGGGGCAGCAAGTGATTTTGCCCATCATGGACTAGGTAACAATTGATACATAAAGCCATAAAACTGTAGTGCACTGAAGCGCTGCATATGAAGTCAAAGTGGTGTCAATGAGATTCAGTTTGTGATAACCCTGGAGGAATAACTGAGTTACACAGGTACATGGCTCACACTCCAGTGCACCTGCTCCTGCCACACTTGTTTCTTTAAATCCCTGAAAACCACTCCAGGTAATCTCACAGGGAGTTTTCATGTAAAATACAGTAAAGAAGCTACCATGCAAACCTGATTTACAAGTGGTTGCAGACAATATATAGGTACCACAGGAAATCCAAGGGCTAACATTACAACTCCACATGGGATAGATTCTGTCTTGAAGGCAAATCTTCCCAATGGACAGACTATCCTGCTTCACTTGACCTGAAAACAAGACTCTTCAGACATATGGAGCTACGTTGGTTCTTTGATAGTGACCATTTGGTTAACAGTCAGAAATTTGGAAGGATAAGATTTAGAAATATGGTAACAGATGGCATGGGCAAACTATGTGTAAGTTGATTTTCCAAATGGACCAGACTCTGAGAATTATTTGTTACATATGAATTCTAATCAAACAGCAATATAAGGAACTCAATAATCAAGTGGATAAAAAAAAGACCCATTTTGTGAGTGCTAGACCTTTTCTTCCAGTCACACCAGCACTTGTCAATAGATTCCTGAACTACATGGCTGCTGTAACACGGTTGAAGATTAGATATTATGCAAAAAAATGGACTTTCCAATACAAGGTGTATCTAACTCTTTTTTTATAAATTTATTTTTTATTGGTGTTCAATTTGCCAACATATAGAATAACACCCAGTGCTCATCCTGTCAAGTGCCTACCTCAGTGCCCATCACCCAGTCACACCCAACCCCCACCCACCTCCCCTTCCACCACCCCTAGTTCGTTTCCCAGAGTTAGGAGTTTTTCATGTTCTGTCTCCCTTTCTGATATTTCCCACTCATTTTTTTCTTCTTTCACCTTTATTCCCTTTCACTATTTTTTATATTCCACAAATGAATGAGACCATATAATGTTTGTCCTTCTCCGATTGACTTACTTCACTCAGCATAATACCCTCCAGTTCCATCCACATTGAAGCAAATGGTGGGTATTTGTCATTTCTAATGGCTGAGGAATATTCCATTGTATACATAAACCACATCTTCTTTATCCATTCATCTTTCGATGGACACCGAGGCTCCTTCCACAGTTTGGCTATTGTGGACATTGCTGCTATGAACATCTAACTTCTTTTAATGCTATACCCACATTGCCAGCAACAGAGCTGAAGCTGATTGGGCAATACAATACCATTTTTTTAAACGTATATTCATCAAAGATCTCATGCCAGTTTAATTACATTAAATCTCTTTAATTAGATAGGGGACAGTGATTTGTTCTTACGGAAATAGTCCCTTATTCCGTGTTTACATTTGCCTCTCCTGTCTATGTACTGTGTGTGTGTGTGTGTGTGTGTGTGTGTGTGTGTCTATGTTCTTTTGCCAGAAATGTAACCTTAGGACTGATAAAATTCCATATGCACTTCTATAATATCCCACATGATACTGTTTATGAGCAAGGGTGTCATGCTATATTAAGTGACTTGTTGCAATGGCTAACTGCTGTTTCATTGCAACCCATCATCCTGAAATAATTGGTCTTATGTAATAATGGGGAAAAAACTATTGAAGATGCTATTATGGCACCTATTAGAAGACATCGCGGTGTTGGGTCCTGTTCCACAGGATGCAGAATATGCTCTGAAGCAATATACATGTCTGTGTCTCCCATGGCTCCATTTTACTGGTAACCAAGGTTGAGATGTGTGAAGAACACATGTCTCTAATATAGCTAATTATACCCATACAAAATTATTGTCTTCCCTCCTCTATAAATTTGGATTTCACTAGTTTGGAGTTCTTAATATCCAAAGAATAAATTATTCCATTAGGGGATCTAATAATGTTTCAATTAAATTGGAAGTTTAAAATTCCACTTGGCTATTATTTTACTTCTCATTCCCTGGAAATAACACTCAAAACTTTAGCTACTTAGTAGTCACTGACCTTTATTAACAAAAGAAAGAGAGTTACTTCTATGAAATGGATACAGAGGAAGATGAAATAAATAGACCAACATGAAATCCTGTGTAGGAAAATTTAACAACGGTTTGTGGAGTCCCTAGGAATGAAGGTTTGGATCACCCCATTGGTTTTAGATTACCAATCAATTCAAGTATTGACCAAGAGCAAAGGGAAACATAAAATAGGTAGTGGAGAAAAATCTGCATTAACCATGATGTAATGCCTTGTTAAGAGAGGTAGCTACCCCTATTTTCGTTCTAGCTCTGTGTTATGTGTATTTATTTTTCTTACTTTTCATCTTTATAGGAGGTATACTGGTGATGATTGTCTTTATAATTTATTCTTTGGATTACAGAAAAATTGACCTGTGATTGGGACTGGAAGAGAAGAAATGCTACCCGAAGTTTGATATGATGACAGAGGTATTAGAGGCTCATCATGCTGGCACTAAGTTGTGTAAGGTAGGAGCATATTCTGTTGTTCTTATTTTATTTTGTTATTTGAAAGTGTAGATGAATTATGTGTGTGTAGAGGTTGAATTGCCAAAAGGAGAGTTCCCAAAGAATATGATAGATAAGTTTGATGGGAAGGTCATATTAATTTCATATTCTTGTTGAACTTTTGTGTGCAGAAGTGACAGGAGAGCTGAAAGACTGTGTCACTAGACACCCTTATAGCTAGATTTTTGAAATGCAAATAAAAGTCTCCCATTGTATGTACTAGAATGAGATTTGTAGGATGAATGTGAGGTGGAAGGCATTGTTCTTCTCTGTTTTTTGGTTTGGCTTGTTGTTGTTGTATTGTTTGGTTTTCTGAAAGAAAAGAGAAAGAAGTCCTGAACCTCAAAGGACAACAAAGCAACTGTGATGGTTTTATTGGGCACTCATTGTTGAGTTGCCAGCTTTGTTTGACAGGTATTGTGGTTGATGCGACATTCTGATCCCTGGATCACAACTATGGTGTCTATGTTTGGACTCATTTGTATTAGTAGGGTCCTGCTGACTCCAGATCCTCTCACCCTTCCAGTGATTTTACAAGCACTTGTTTTCCTTTATAAAATTCATTTCTGGTTATATATCTCTAGTGGTTTCATTTTCCTGCATAGAACCCTAAATGAAAAACAAATGTTTTTCTTCATAGGAAAGTTGGGCTTTTTTAACCAGAAAAAAAGAAAAAAAAAAAAAAGAGGAATGGATATGGGGCAAGAAAGACAGTTCAAGTCACGAATAAAATATTTCTATTATTGTAGTGCCTACATGCATTATATTGTCTTATTCATGAGAAATACTATTATTTAAATTTGTCAGCAGCTTCTCTGAGTAGGCAAAACAGAAAGTTACTTCAGAATCTCCTTCTGTATGTTCTAGTTAACTAATAACTAGCTACTTTGAGTAATTAGTAGGGAGTTATTGACTTAGGTAAATGTGAATGTGGTTCTTTACATTGCTTAGAATGCTAGTCTTTTCCTGGGGAATGGGTGGATAAACCCACATACAAAACAAAGAATCCTTTGGGTAGAAAATATGTTCTATTCTGACCCTTCCAGTTGAAACTTTAACTGCATTTGAGTTTCTAGATGGATTAAAATAGTGCAGCTTAAAAGGAGGAATGCCAATTTGCCTCAAAGTAAGGATGGAGGAAGGTAGGACTGGTGATGCATGCTTGAAACCTGCACCTCAGTGGTCAATTATAGAGAAAGGCCACTGGCTGGCAAGGAATGCCAGGTAGACTGCACATCTGGCAAGTTGACTTTTGACCATTTTAAATTTAAATACTAGAATAGATCTGTGTTTACTTGTTCTTCCATTGGAATTAAGGAGGTCATCAGGAGTCAGGATGCCCTCAAGGTACTGAAGATCCCAGTTATCTGTATTTGGAGAATGATTTCACCACTGAGACTAACAGTAATAACAGTGATATCAACATGTGTAATATAGTCCTTCTAACTTTTTTGTGACTCCTGGGTTTCATTCAATCCTAGGAAGGATGTAGGATGGTCCTCTTTTAACTCCATGTGAGAGATGAAGAAATGGAGGCAAGAGGTAATGACTCACTTGCCCGGGGCCATAGATAATTAGTGACAGAATTAGGCAGAGCCACCAGATTTCCTGATTAGCATCTCATTGATCTCTCTACTGGCCCATTTAGTTAAGAACTCAGAATATTTCATCTGACAGCTCTGACAATCCTTATTTTGCCACTTAGTCATTGCTTGACCTTGGGCAAAATGTTTAATTTCTCTGAACCTCAAAGTCTTCCAAGGCTATATGAATGAATGAAGTTAATTGTCCATTCTTCCTTGAATAGAATCCATTAGCTTCTTGTCCAGACAGTCTCTTCATCATCTCAATACACATTCCAAGCATCCTACTTCTAAGCAAACCTTCCTGCTGCAAGTCTTGCTTCGAATATGCTCTCTTTTTATTACTTCCAGTAGTGCAACCTCTGTCCATTTGTCATCTCATTCAAAAAGTATTTATTAGGCACCAACTGTATGTCATGTGTATTACTAGAGACATTTGATGCATTAGGAGGCATAACCAGGTACCCATCCTGCTTTCACAGAATTGATAATCCAGACAGGGAAAAAGAGTTAGAGTATATGCTTGTAGTATCCAAAGCACCGGTGGTAGCTGTTGGGAGACTACTTCAGAACACCAGTCTTTTTTCCCTTATTCAACAGTGTAATTGATATAAAGTAAAGCTATTTTTTCCTGTATAGAATTATTATACTATTCACATGTCCAGAATAAACAACTGGCACTAAAGGGGTAATTTTCAACCAGGTAATGATTACTTTGCAGAATAAGGGATTTGTATTATATCGTTTTTAGTTGATGATCAGAGTATTCCTTTTATTAGAGGCAATGGAACTATAAGTAACAAGGCTGGTTTTTTTAATGGTAAAAAAGAAAGTTAAAAGCAAGCAAGCAAAATATAATGTAATTCAAAACTTAAAAATGAACAAATTGGGTCTACATTTTCATGAGTATTTAAAATATTCATAATAATTCATCTCTTCCAATAATTATATGATTCCTAATGGTTTTTTGCAAATCATTGCTAAGCACATCACCAACAGATTTATATCTCGTGCCTTGCTGTCATTTCAAATTTAATTTTTATTGCACAGGATTGTTTGAAATTAATAAAAATAATTGCAACAGTGTTTTCATTTTAATTTCAGTTATATACTCAAAGGGCATATAAGTCTCAAACTTATGTCTAGTGATTGAAATTTATAAATGAATAAAATAGTCACCAGAGTTATCTGTATTTAGTGATGTCAGCTACTTACTCTATTGACTTCTTAACCATAAATTTGATTTCATCTTCACTTAAGCACAATTCTATCCTAAAATGTTAAGTATATTTTGAAAAGGCAAATTTTTCAGGTTCTAAGAACTAATTAAGAAGTGTTTGAATTGACTGTTTCATCTCTCTCAGTAAATCTGAAAGTAGCCAAAAAGAAAAATAAAAAGTCATCCACTGATTTAACTCTGTACCGACTGCAATGTGGAGTGAGCCAGATAGTTTTTGTTCATTCTATACCCTATAATCAGCAGACTAGATTTTCCTCATAAGAGATGAACAGAAAAGTTTGACTTTGCCCAATATATGAGATAAATTAAAAGTAATCTATAATGCCACATATTGGATACACTCAGTAAGTGTCCATTGATTTTCCTTCGGTATTTATATTGCTGCATTCAGGGAGAAACCGTGATCAAGTTGTCAGCAGTACATGTGAATAAAGACAGGACACCTGCCTCCCTTCAGTACTACCTCTTTACCTATTTTACCTCGAGTTTGGATAAACCAAAGTTACTTCTAGAATAATGAAGATTTTCATACCTTAGATGATCTGAGACTTTTCTTAAAAATCTATAAAGCAAATCTAACCATTTCAAATTTAAATAATTATTACAAATACTTACCATTAGGTAAATTAATTACTCTATTGGTAGGGTCCTCAGTTTCCCCATTTCAGTGGACTCTCATCCTCACCAGAATTCTCAAACCTTACCCCCAGATGTGAGCACTGTTAGAAATCATTACACAGCTCAGAAATTGGTGCCACTGTGAATTTATGTTTGCCAGCTTCAACTGAGCCCTTGATGTTGTTTCTGTTACTTTTATTTCCCTAGCCTCCACAGTGTCTGTTCCAAAATATTCTTCACCCTTCTCAAAACCATGGATTTTCACTCTTTGATGACAATCCTGCCACCTCTTCTTGGAGGAAATGAATCATCATTTGGGAGTTCCCTGGATTTACAAAAGTATGATTGCTGTACACGTGGATCTCCTGTTACAAAGGACATACTGCCTTTTATACCATTTTTTCCCATTCTAAATATTCTTTTATTTCCCTTCAAGGATCTCTTCCTGAACTGTCTCTTCTGTTTCTCTGATTCCTCCCTCTACCATCTCTCTGGTCCTTAGATGTATAATTGTAATAGACATATTTGGTAGTTGGTGCAAACTCCGAAGGGGGGATTCTTGGCCTCCAGGGTAAGGTATATCATAGTGAGGATGGCCAAGTGGAAGCCTCTGAATCTATACTCCTCCTCCAGACAAGGTATTAAGTCAAGAAAAATATGCCATTCTGGGAAGAGGAACAGACTAATATTGTAATTGATGTTCCTAAAGGTTGTAAGGATGATGGTTCCCACCATATCTGTATTTAATTCACTGCATGGCACCTGGAGGAACTACATAGATCTTCGAAGATGATAGTAGACCACTGCAGCTGCTGCGTCAGATGTGGCATCTCTGCTCGAGCTGATTACCTCAAACTCAGGTACCTGGTGAATGATGATAGCTTTGGTGAATGTGTTCTTTTATATTCTGACCAGGAAGGAAAATCTGAAACAGTTCACATTCACCAAGCATGAATAAATGTGCACATTTATAGTTCTTGGCTGGGGCTATATGAATTCTCCCATTCTCTGTCATAATATAGTCCAAAGAGATATGGACCATCTGGACATCCTATTAATGCACCATAGCAAAGACATCATGCACATTGGACCAGATGATCAAGAAGAATCTATCACATTAGATGCATTGCTAAGAACACGCACTCCAGAGGGTGAAAGAGATATCTTAGGACATTTCAGAAGTGCAGTGGTTAGGAGAGTGAACATGCCATCTAGAGCAAAGGAAAAAGAATCTTACTACATCTTGCATTTCTGAACGTGAAGAAGGAAGTATAATGCCTCTTACGCTTCAGCAGATGCTGGAAGCTGTATATCCTATGCCTAGAAATACTCTTCTGACCCAAGTACCAGAAACAAAAGCCTACTGACTTTTGCTGTGGAGCATAAGATCCTGCAGATCTAGGCTGATGTGCAAACACAATATGTGCACAGCCTGCACATATTGCTGATGTGCAATAGCACTTGCGCCATTTTACTCAGAAAACACTTTGGGCTTAGAGGAATCAGTGGTGGGGCAAGGAGTAGTATGGAATGTAAAACAAGCCTCAAGAGAGAACACAGGTTCCTAGTGGTCTGGAGCAAGATGATGACCTCTGCAAGGGCAGGTCACATAGCTTTTGCAAATAGCACCTGGTACTGTGCCAGGCCACTGTAGAGGCAGTGTCTGACCACAGGGCACCAGTTCATCGGGTCCCCAGAAGTACTTGTCACGAGTGAGAACTGCAAACTATCTTCGTACAGACATTCCATTCAAACCTATGTGCTGAGAGACCGACCAAACCATAGCAAGACTCTTTGCCCCCTGAGGATGCATCTCTGGGAAAACTCTGCTCCCTTCTGAATTCCTGTCTGGATAAGAAATTAAGGATGTCAAAAGAATTTAGTGTTTGTTCTAGCCAACACCTGACAACAGACCCCAGACCTTATTTTCTTAGAGCTTTTACTAAAAAGGGCTTACAATTGTGAACTCCTTCTCTGCTCGCTGAGATGTATATGTATGTCTTACGATGCAGCAGTATCTTTCTCTAGGACCTAAAATGTAATCAGGGAGGAGAGGGCCTCTGTATGCCAGTCTCTGTGGGAAGATAGAATCCTAACTTCCAGAGTGGCCATGAAATAGACATACCCCTAGCCTAATCCCATGTATACTGACCAACCCTTTGAAAGTTTTCCTTTGAATCTCTCGTCCCCCTCTATCCTTCAACCTCTCTTTATCCTGCCTGGTAATCTTAGCACAAATCAGAATAGAGCTCAGGGTTTTTTTCTCTTACTGTCAGTAGTTACAGAATCAAATGTTTTCACCACTTAAGGTCTGACATATCTTTGACATGAATCTGTCAAACCTACCTTTCTATGAAGTAAGGTAGGCTGGCCAGTAGGGGCACCTGGGTGGCTCAGCGGTTGAGCATCTGCCTTTGGGTCAGGTCACGATCCTGGGGTCCTGGGATCGAGTCCCACATCGGGTTCCCTGCAGGGAGTCTGCTTCTCCCTCTGCCTGTGTCTCTGCCTCTCTCTGCATCTCTCATGAATAAATGGATAAAATCTTTAAAAAAAAGAACTGGGCCATATCACATAAAAGGAAAGATTTACATTCAGGATCAAGCATAAGCATAATCAGAAGACCCTTGAAAACTGCATGACTATCTTTTAAACCCTCATGTTAGCCACCAGATTTTGGCCAGTGCCTCTTCCACAGCTTATACCTGAGACCATCGGAGGGAGGGGGGCTCTCTTATATCCCTTGTCATCTTAGCGTGTAGCTATAAGTAGAAAATGGATGTGTTTGCACCACAGCCAAGCAAGGATGATGAGGGAAAATCCTCCTATCAGAGCTTCATGCCAGGCACATGGTTATCCAATTTGTATAAATAGAAAAGCCTCATAGGATTAGGATATTCATGGACTCCTGGAGATTTGCAAACAAACAGGCTTTCTGGTCAGAGGTCTTCTAGAAGGAGTAACATTGGACGATCTGGGACAAAGTGATTTGGGTGTAAAGGCAGATTTTAAATGGAATGGAATGGGCAAGGATGACAATCTTTACATCACATGTTAATGTCCAGGAAAGAGCATCCATTATAGAAATGGTCCTAAGCAACAATTAGGTAAAATGACTCAGCCCGCTGTCAGTTGGCCTCCATTTCAGCAACCCCAACGCTGTACAGACGTCATAAGCACACGAACGAAAGGGCCGTGGTAGCAAAGATAGAGACTGAACATGTCTCCTACAGGGTGTGCTTTTCAGACTGGATATAAGGCTGAATGTCCAGCCTACCAGAAACAGAGACCAGGGCTGAGCCCCAAGCCCCGTGTTTGGCTGAATCCGTCTGTGAGACATTCAATCACACTGTGGGTGGCAAGTTGACTACCTTGATTCCTTCCACCGTAGAAGGGCCAGAAATTCATTTCCATAGGGGTAAATACACACTCTGGGTAGAGGTTTTTGTTTTTTCCTGCCATGAGGCTGTAGCCACCACCACTATCTGAAAGTTGACCAAGCGTTTGATATACTCAACAGAGTCTCCATGTAACATTTTATCAGACCTAGAGAAATATCTTAAAACAACAAATGATATGTGGGTATGGGGCCATGGCCCTGAGGTTACAAGCCTAACAGAGTTTTGGAATGCCTGCTAAAAGAACAACTAAAGCATGGCCTTGAAGGAGATACTTTATGAGGTTGCACATCGTACAAAAGATTTGATAGGTACTTGAAATACTAGATTTCGGGTGGTGTTCCGTCCTCCATAGGAAAAATAGGTGGACTTAGGAAGCAAAGGGAAGCCAAGAGCGGCTCTGTTTACCGTCAGTCTCATTCACATGCTAGGGGAGTTTATACTGAATCATCTCCACAATCCTGGCCTCTGCATAGTGAGATGAATCAGTTTCAGAAGAGACTCGCTGTCCTCCAGGGACGTCGCATGAGCCCCCATTCATACTGTAAACCATAGCTGCTTCCTGGGTACTGGGTCCAGAACCAGAAGGCAAGACAGTGAGTCACCACCTTTGTAGGCACAGGACTGCTGTCACATAATTATAGCAGGAGAGAATATATGGGAGTCTATGTGAGCAACACTTGGTACTCCTTTATCTATTTTTTTTTTAATTAGGACATTTTTTTAGAGCAGTTTAAGGTTCGCATCAAAATTGAAGGGATGGTAGAGAGATTTCCCACTTATTCCCTGGCCCCACATAAGCCCAGCTTCTCCCATTATTAACATTTGGGACATTTGTGACAAGTCATGAACCGACATGAATACATTATAATCATCGGAAGTTTATAGTTTATATTACAGTTTGCTGTAAGCATTGGACATTCTGTGGGTTTGGAGAAATATGTAATGTAGTGAATCCATCATAATGGTATCATATAGAATATTTTCATGGCTCTAAAAATCCTTTTTAATCCATTGATATCCACTTAAACATCTCTCCGGGCCCCGCACCTCCTGGCAATACCTGATCTCTTTTTATCCCTCAATAACTTTGCCTTTTCCAGAGTTTCATAGAGGTGGAATCATACAGTATGTAGAGTTTTCATATTGATTTTTTTTCACTTACTGATAGGCATATAAGGTCCTCCATGTCTTCGCATCCCTTAAGCATATTTCTTTTTAGCCTTGAAAAAGTAGTCCATTCTCTGGATATACCACAGTTTTTTTGTTTTTTGTTTTTTTTTTTATACCACAGTTTTTTATCCACTTACCAATTGAAGGATGTCTTGGTTGCTTCCAAGTTTTGGGAGTTATGAATAAAGCTGCTATAAATATTGTGTGGACAAAAGTTTTCTATTTTGGGGAGTGAAACTACTTTTCATTCCCAAAGAGACTATATCATTCTTCACATCCAGCAGCAATGAGTAAGAGTTGCTGTTGCTTCACATCCTTGTCAGCATTTGGTGGTGAGGTTAGTTTTCCAGGTTTTGGCCATTCTAACGGGTGGATAGTGGTATCTTATTGTTGTTTTACTTTGTGTTTTATAATGACATTTTTCCTGCTTCAGCTCCCTGGGTAGGTGTTATGGTATCTGATTAATTAATTATGGATCTTATTAATATGGGGAAATCCTCAGTCATTATTTCAAACATATGCTCTTCCTTTCTCTCTTCTCCTGATATTCCTATTAAAAGTATGTTATAGGGCAACCCCCGTGGCGCAGTGGTTTAGCGCCGCCTGCAGCCCAGGGCGTGATCCTGAAGACCCTGGATCGAGTCCCACATCAGGCTCTCTGCATGAAGCCTGCTTCTCCCTCTGCCTGTGTCTCTGCCTCTCTCTGTGTGTCTCTATGAATAAATAAATAAAATCTTTAAAAAAAATAAATAAAAGTATGTTATATATTTTCTAGTTTCCAGGGTCCTTCAATGCCCTATCCTGCTTTTTCCTCAGTCTTTGGTTACTTTATTTTTGGTTTTCAGGCATTCTAACAATATATCTTCTAGCTCAGAGATCCCATCATCAACCATCTCCAGTCAATTATTAACACCATCAGAGGCAGTCTTCATTTAAGTTACAATGTTTGTGAACTCTAGCATTTTCTACTGTTTTGCTCTTTCTTAGGATTTCTGTGTCTCTCCTTACATTGCTTAACTGTTCCTGATGCCATCTACTGTAGCCATTAGAGCCCTGAGCATGTTTATCACAGCTCTTTTAAATTCTCACTCTGATCATTTCAACATCCCTGCCATGTCTGCTTCTAACGCTTGTTTAGTCTCTTCAAACTGTGTTGTATGACTTCTACTAGGCTGTGACGTTTTTTTCTTGAGAGTCAGACATGTTGTATCGGGTAAAAGGAACTGCTGCACGTAGGTTTTCAGTACTGTGCTGGTGAGCTGTGGTGGAGGGGGAGGCATTCTACAGGCCTGTGACCAGCTCTCAGGCCTATAGTGAGCCTGCACCTCTGGACTGTGACTTTCACAAGAGCTTCTTAGAGCTTTTCTCCCTCCTGAGGTGGGTCAAGATGGCTCCAGAGTGGGCTAGACGTGTACATTTCCCTTCTTCTATGTGGAAGGCTAGAACTGACCAGAGTTGGTATCTCCCTCCCTCTGGGCCACTTAGGCTCTGACAACACCCCAGCAGGTCAGGCTCTGGTTAACAAGTTTCTCCTGAAGATTTGCCTTGTTCAGAAGAACAGAGTGCTCTGGCCTATTTCAAAATGGTTCCTTTTCCTCTCCCCCTGCCAGAAGTAGGAAGGGAGTTTTTCTCTGATATTTACTGTGGGGGACCTGTCAAGATCCTGGAAGTAACCCTTACCATATTGTGCCTTATCCCCCCACCTCCGTGAATGAATCCCCTAGAGTATATAACTCTTAGGCTTGTTCACACGGAGCCCTCAGTAATTTGTCAACTACAACTCAGGTTTTCCTACTGTGGGCCTGGTTGCTGTAGTGGTTTCCTCTCATAAGCCTCGACTCTCTATAGTTGCCTGTGTCTCCAGTCATTGGGGGCATCTGTTTGCCCTATGTCCTCCCCTCACGTCCAGATCCAAGAGGAGTATTTGTTTTTCAGTCTCTTTACCTTTTTATTTGTTGTGTGGAGTTGTGACTTCCAAGACCCTTACATGACTTAGAAACCAGATGTCTCTCCCACCCAGTTTTGATCATCAATGCATAAACATCACAATTCTGACCTGAGAAGGCCATGGAGGTCAAGGTATTAGACTGTAAGAAGCTGTGTCACATCTCCAGGTAAAATCCCTACTATTGTGGTGGTAATAGCTGATGGTCTAGAAGAGTATGGGATGATAATAGAGATAGGAATTTTAGATGTAGTCTCAAAATAGGCTATTTTTGCTCCAGAGCTTCCTGGATTCAGCTGAAGAGGTGGTCAGTATTAAATCATAGGTCTACTTCCCAATTCTGTTCCCCTTACCCTTCTTTCCAAAGATGTTCATACCAAGGACATTCCCTAATAAAAACCCTGATAACCCCTCCTTAATGTTTGCTTCCTAGGAAATTCTACCTGTAACACATGTGTCATATTAAATTCTTATTATGTTTTTACCATTTCTACTTCTTCAGCTCAAACAGTCTGTAACTATCTGCAAGGTCTCCTTGACATTCACCACTCGCTTAAAAACTCCTCCCAAGAAAATCATCCATGACTCTTTTATTATTAATATCCAGGAAATTTCAGACCTTATATAGATCTTTTAAGATACTCAAAAGTTATCTCCTTTCTTCTTAAAATACACTAATGGTAGTCATTACAACATACTACCTTGGCTCGCTTTCTGGCTTGGGATAAGTCCCTCAGATATTCTTTTTTTTATTTATTTTTATTTTTATTTTTTTATTGGTGTTCAATTTAACAACATACAGAATAACCCCCACTGCCCGTCACCCAATCACTCCCACACCCCGCCCTCCTCCCCTTCTACCACCCCTAGTTCGTTTCCCAGAGTTAGCAGTCTTTACGTTATGTCTCCCTTTCTGATATTTCCCACACATTTCTTCTCCCTTCCCTTATATTCCCTTTCACTATTATTTATATTCCCCACATGAATGAGAACATATAATGTTTGTCCTTCTCCGACTGATTTACATCACTCAGCATAATACCCTCCAGTACCATCCACATTGAAGCAAATGGTGGGTATTTGTCATTTCTAAAAACTGAGTAATATTCCATTGTATACATAAACCACATCTTCTTTATCCACTCATCTTTTGATGGACACCGAGGGTCCTTCCACAGTTTGGCTATTGTGGCCATTGCTGTTATAAACATCGGGGTGCAGGTGTCCCGGCGTTTCATTGCATCTGTATCTTTGGGGTAAATCCCCAACAGTACAATTGCTGGGTCTTAGGGCAGGTCTATTTTTAACTCTTTGAGGAACCTCCATACAGTTTTCCAGAGTGGCTGCACCAGTTCACATTCCCACCAACAGAGGAAGAGGGTTCCCTTTTCACTGCATCCTCTCCAACGTTTGTTGTTTCCTGCCTTGTTAATTCGCCCCATTCTCACTGGTGTGAGGTGGTATCTCATTGGGGTTTTGATTTGTATTTCCCTGATGGCAAGTGATGCAGAGCATTGTCTCATATGCATGTTGGCCATGTCTATGTCTTCCTCTGTGAAATTTCTGTTCATGTCTTTTGCCCATTTCATGATTGGATTGTTGGTTTCTTTGGTGTTGAGTTTAATAAGTTCTTTATAGATTTTGGAAACTAGCCCTTTATCTGATAGGTCATTTGCAAATATCTTCTCCCATTCTGTAGGTTGTCTTTGAGTTTTGTTGACTGTATCCTTTGCTGTGCAAAAGCTTCTTATCTTGATGAAGTCCCAATAGTTCATTTTTGCTTTTGTTTCCTTTTGCCTTCGTGGATGTATCATGCAAGAAGTTATTGTGGCCGAGTTCAAAAAGGGTGTTGCCTGTGTTCTTCTCTAGGATTTTGATGGAATCTTGTCTCACATTTAGATCTTTCATCCATTTTGAGTTATCTTTGTGTATGGTGCAAGAGAGTGGTCTAGTTTCATTCTTCTGCATGTGGATGTCCAATTTTCCCAGCACCATTTATTGAAGAGACTGTCTTTCTTCCAATGGATAGTCTTTCCTCCTTTATCAAATATTAGTTGACCATAAAGTTCAGGGTCCACTTCTGGGTTCTCTATTATGTTCCATTGATCTATGTGTCTGTTTTTGTGTCAGTACCACACTGTCTTGATGACCACAGCTTTGTAGTACAACCTGAAATCTGGCATTGTGATGCCCCCAGATACGGTTTTCTTTTTTAAAATTCCCCTGGCTATTCAGGGTCTTTCTGATTCTACACAAATCTTAAAATAATTTGTTCTAACTCTCTGAAGAAAGTCCATAGTATTTTGATAGGGATTGAATTAAACGTGTATATTGCCCTGGGTAACATTGACATTTTCACAATATTAATTCTGCCAATCCATGAGTATGGAATATTTTTCCATCTCTTGTGTCTTCCTCAATTTCTTTCAGAAGTGTTCTATAGTTTTGAGGGTATAGATCCTTTACCTCTTTGGTTAGGTTTATTCCTAGGTATCTTATGCTTATGGGTGCAATTGTAAATGGGACTGACTCCTTAATTTCTCTTTCTTCAGTCTCATTGTTAGTGTATAGAAATGCCACTGAATTCTGGGCATTGATTTTGTATCCTGCCACAATACCGAATTGCTGTATGAGTTCTAGCAATCTTGGGGTGGAGATTTTTGGGTTTTCTTTGTACAGTATCATGTCATCGGCAAAGAGGGAGAGTTTGACGTCTTCTTTGCCAATTTGAGTGCCTTTAATGTCTTTTTGTTGTCTGATTGCTGAGGCTAGGACTTCTAGTGCTATGTTGAATAGCAGTGGT
This sequence comes from Canis lupus familiaris, assembly GCF_011100685.1. Lineage (NCBI taxonomy): Eukaryota > Metazoa > Chordata > Mammalia > Carnivora > Canidae > Canis > Canis lupus. The sequence goes on from NW_023330596.1 coordinate 44,356, forward strand.
GAGAGTGGACATCTCTGTCTTGTTCCTGATCTTAGGGGAAAGGCTCCCAGTGCTTCCCCATTGAGAATGATATTTGCTGTGGGCTTTTCGTAGATGGCTTTTAAGATGTTGAGGAATGTTCCCTCTATACCTACACTCTGAAGAGTTTTGATCAGGAATGGATGCTGTATTTTGTCAAATGCTTCTCTGCATCTAATAGAGGATCATATGGTTCTTGGTTTTTCTCTTGCTGATATGATGAATCACATTGATTGTTTTACGGGTGTTGAACCAGCCTTGTGTCCCGGGGGATAAATCCTACTTGGTCATGGAGAATAATTTCTTACTGTACTGTTGGATCCGATTGGCCAGTATCTTGTTGAAAATTTTTGCATCCATGTTCATCAGGGATATTAGTCTGTAATTCTCCTTTTTGGTGGGGTCTTTCTCTGGTTTTTGGAATTAAGGTGATGCTGGCACTCATAGAACGAATTTGGAAGTACTCCATGTCTTTCTATCTTCCAAACAGCTTTAGGAGAATAGGTATGGTTTCTTCTTAGACGTTTGATTAGAATTCCCCTGGGAAGCCATCTGGCCCTGGACTCTTGTGTCTTGGGAGGTTTTTGATGACTGCTTCAATTTCCTCCCTGGTTATTGGCCTGTTCAGGTTTTCTATTTCTTCCTGTTTCCAGTTTTGGTTAGTTTGTGGCTTTCCAGGAATGCGTCCATTTCTTCTAGATTGCCTAATTATTCGCGTATAGCTCTTCATAATATGTTTTTAAAATCGTTTGTATTTCCTTGTGTGTTGGTGTCCCCTGAGGGGAGGGGACGGGACAGTGGGAGGGCGGTTTCTTTCTTTCTTCTTTGTCTCTTTTCTTTTCTTTCTTTTCTTTTCTTTTTTTCCCTTCCTTCCTTCCTTCCTTCCTTCCTTCCTACCTTCCCTCCTTCCTTTTTTTTGCCACTCCTAAATATAAAGAGGAGCTGAGGGTTAGTGGAGGGGAGGTGGGTGGGGAGACGGTTTGAATAGGTGGTGGTTATTAAGGAAGGCACTGGTGATGAGCACCAGGTGTATGTGATTGTTGAATCACTAAATTCTACAGCTGAAACTAGTATTACACTATATCTTAACTAACCGGAATTTAAATAAAAACTTGAAAAAAAAAGAAAGAAATGTTCTGGTTCTTATGTTTTTTAGAATCAGAATGTTTCTTCAGATTTTTTAGGACCATAAAAACACTGTTTATAATATTACTTTGTAACATTTAGGAAAGCAGAAGGCTATTTTTTCCTACAATTCTAAAGCATATAGGTAATGATTTTTTTTTAAGATTTTTAAAATTATCTGAGAGAGAGAGATGAGGAAGAGAGACAGAGACAGAGAGAAAGTGGCAGAGAGTACAGGCTAGGTGGGAGTGAGGGGAGAAGCAGACTCCCCGCTGAGCAGGGAGCCTGCTACTGCAGAGGGGGGGGGGGGTGGTGGTGGTGGTGTCTCTGCCCAGGGAAGATCCCACGAGGATTCCAGGGTCCTGGATGATGACCTGAGGTAAATGCAGACACATAACTGACTAAGCCATCCAGGCGCCCCTACAAGTAATATATATAAATATAAATAAAATATAAATATAAATATAAAATAAATATACTTATATATAGTAACTGACAGAGATTTCCATGATTTCAGAAACAGAGGAGTAGAAAATGTCCTTTTGCTCTAGGACAAAAAAAAAAAGAAAAAAGAAAGACACTTTCCATGAATTATGCTTTGTCAACTCACTTCATTCTGAGTACATACAGGAAAACACTACTCCATTAAGTACGTCTCAGATGCTCAATGATCTTGAAAGACAGATTTGAAAGAGGCAGAGAAGCAAACCAGAAGGCAAAAGGCCAAATATATGTTTTATATCAACAAAGAAGTATTAATAAGCTCTACTCTATCAGATATTGAATTCCTCTATTTATTTGTCCATCTATCACTGTCTACCATATGTTTATATTGATGAACATCTTTGCACACAAACATTGTGCCAGTTTATATTTTGGAAGTAGAAAGGTGAAGGACTAGTGTCACCCCAGGAAAGGAAATAGCCATTGAGTACCTATTCCAGATCTGCACTATATTATAGGTTTTACATGGGATATTTGTGGCGATCTTCCTCAGAGGACATTTATTAAGATGATATTTGTATACAATGTTTCAGAAAAATAAAACAACTACACAGTTAACTCATGAAAGTGTTTATAGTTAGTTACAGCAAACCAATGTCTATCTGACTCTAAAATATCCTCATTTATTGCAGATCATTTTTGATATATAGTAATCACATAGCATAATAACATAGCCGTTAATATTTTTTTTAATTTTAGGCGTTGAACACTGAACTCATGAATGATCTTGCAAAAATTCCTCTCTAGTAATTAGTAATTATTAAAAAGTAGTTCTAACAAGTAACATTTATGGTGTGCTTCCTGTGGTCCAGGCAGTGTTCTTATGGTTTTATATACATTGGCTTATTGAGTCTGAACAAATCCCTATGAAATAAATCACTGCTGCTACACTGCAACTTAGGCAGTGTGCTGTTCTCAGAGCAGAATTCCTGGATATTTCTGTCCTACTAGGGCTTACATCAGAGGCCTGCTATACCAAGAGCCCTGGCATCCCCCAGCATGTGATGGTGGTGTAGGAGGAGATGGTGCTGTCAGCTAGCTGCCCTCGTTCACCGCCTTTCCAGCCATGTAGTAGCTGGTATCCCAAACCTTTGTGTTAGTTGGTGAGTAGGGATTGGAAGTAGAGGAAGAAATCTCCTTAAAGCAAAGGACCAGACCATATGTGAAGATGGGACCAGTACACTGGGCTGAAGACATATTACTGGGTCCAGTCCATTGGTAAAAGAAATTATACTTATTATAAATAAAATTTTTAAAAAAGTCATGTGGCATGAGCACACATATTAGCATTTATATATAATCGCATGTGTATGTTAAATCATTCACTTCACTTGGAGAAAAAAATTCACTAAGAAATAGGATTATTGGTATATGTTACTGAGAGAGAGAATTAGCCACAGGGAAGAAAGGCCTGAAGAAAATATCCAGATAGAACTACAGAAACATAGAAGGAGGAAATTCCTTCTTCCAGGAAAGAAGATCTCATGAATATACAAACAGACTATATGAAGCATAGTAAAATGGTCTAAGGTTCAAAAAAAAGAAAAGAACAGGGCAGAAGCCATATTCAAAGAGTTAACGGTGAGAGTTTTCCAGGACTTACAAATACAGTATTCCTCAAGTTCAAAAAGTAAGAAGGCAAATAAGAAGCAAAATAATACTCCACTCCCCATAAAGTTACATCTGTTGAAAAACAAGGGCAAAGAGAAAGACAATATAACAAGTGAGACTTGTTAGAGGAAGCAAATAGTAAGACAGTACATTGAACCAACATATCAGTAATTATACACATAAAATGGAGCAAAATCCTCAATGACAAGACAAAGACAATTACAATTCAATCATTCTGAATATTAAGTGACAGTCATTAGCCTTTTCTAAGAAAGGCACTTTAGATACAAAGCTATGGAATGGCTGAATGTAAAAGAATGGACCAAGGTTGCCCCACAATTTTGTTTGCCTTAAGCATGTTAAAATATTCCACAATTGCGCATCTGAAACTCTGAAATCCAAAATTCTTAGTGTACCAAAAATTTAGATCATGGTTTCAGCTCAAATATTTGTCACACTTTGGCAGAAATCTGACCTTAACTGACTAAAGTCACCTTTCTTTACATTCCTTCTTTTGCTTCCTACGATGAAGGTTCCTATTGTATAAGACGTATTAATGAATGTGTTTACAAGTTCTGTGTCCCCCCCTAAAGGAAACATTTCATAATATAGACATTGTGAGAAGTTACATTTCATTTGCAAGTAGTTCTTCTATCTCCCCTCTCTTAAGATAGTAGTACTTTCCTGCTCCCTTGATGTAGGGCCTGACCGTGTTACTCGCTCAGCCATTCGGACGTGAGCAGGTAAGATACATCCCATCTCTAACCACAAACTTCAATCTGAACACAAATTTGCATGGATCATTTTTCTCCTTCCCTTGCACTTCCATTGTAAGCAAGAGAACAGTATGGGTTAGATAGAACCCATTCTTTTGGCCTAGATCCTCGAATTAAGAAAAAACAGGCAGAATAACCCCCCGTTAACCCATAGCTACCAACAATTTTCATGTACAATGAATAAGAAATAAATATTGTTGATAAGCTGTTCTTTGCTTTGCCATGACCATGCTTTGTCTTGCCGTGCAAAAACAGACTAATAGTAATATATCACGTTGTGTTTTTAAAAAGTCCATCCTAAATAAAAATAAAAATCCATCCTCTTCTCAGTACTAAAACACACTAGCCTCAATGGCTTGGGGTAGGCAGTGAGTTTATTCATACGAGTCAATGCGGTCTTGATCCAACTAGCTCAGCAGCTTGGTGGAACACTGGAGAAGGTCCTTGGCTATATCCACCCAGGTTTGGTGTGTACACAGAGAGTAGGGTGACAAAATGGTGAAGGGTGTTTTTCAATATACAGAAGGAGACTTTTTTTTTTTTCATTTCCAGAAAATTTCTTTTGCCTGTCGTCTCCCTTCGGATTTTCCAGCTCTCTCTCCCAGTCCCCAGGACAAAGAACTACCAACCGGGATTTGAAATAATCAGACATCTTGATTTTGCTGGCAGGAAGGATCATTGTTAAAAGACAGAAACTCGGGATCCCTGGGTGGCGCAGCTGTTTGGCACTGCCTTTGGCCCAGGGTGCGATCCTGGGGACCCGGGATCCAGTCCCAGGTCGGGCTCCCGGTGCATGGAGCCTGCTTCTCCCTCTGCCTGTGTCTCTGCCTCTCTCTCTCTCTCTCTCTGTGTGTGTGTGTGTGTGTGTGTGTGTGTGTGTGTGACGGTCATAAATAAATAAATATGACAGAAACTCATGATGTAGTTTCTCTCTCTCCTCTTTGGTTACATTTTCAAGTAAATTGTCTGATTTTTTTTTCATTTTTTAAATCAATTGATTAATTAATTAATTTATCTATATATTTGAGAGAGAGAGAGAGAGGAAGAGCACTAGCAGAAGAAGGGGCAGAGAGAGAGGAAGAAGCGGACTCCCCGCTGAGCAGGGAGCCACATATGGGGCTCCATCCCAAGACCCCAGATCATGACTTGAGCAAAAGGCAGTCCCTTCATCAGCTGAGCCGCCCAAGTGCCCCCTGGTGTGTGATTCTTAGAACATACTCAAATCTGTGTCTCTCATTGTCTCTTCTTAATCATGCTTGAAAACAATGGTTATTGTACCAGATTCCTGAACAGAGCAGAAGGTGATAAGATGCTAGCATGTATATTTGGAGGAAGAAGGATGTCTCATTTATGTCTTATGTATTAAATTGATGTCCTTACTTAGTTTTAACATCACAATTTCTGGTAGGGTTAACACATTGTAATAATAAAGTATTAATTATTTTCCCATTGTAGAACCCTGTTGGTCAGGGATCGCTGTTCTAATTCCTCCCTTTTTTGATAACTTATTTTATCATCAGGATCATTGATAAATACAGCATAAGACTTAATTATTGTAAAATATTCAGACAATACATCTGTGCTTCTCTGTATCTGTCTCCTAAAATCTGAAATCTCCTTTCCTAAAAAATATGTTGATCAACATAGTGCCTTATAACAGAAAGCATTTTATGTGGTATTTAAGAGCGAATGCATTGGAGTCAGACAGGTCAGACAGGAATATGCAATTTCAATAGAAATTGAATTCTGAAGCTTCTGTTTATTGTGTGTGAACTTAGTGATTCTTTTAGCCCCAATAACTTCGCTTGTTGATAAAATTGGAACAGCAGTATATATCTTATTGAGTTGCTGGGACAATTTTATAATATAATGATTTGGAACAATTAACTATATATCTGGCATTTCACAAGTATTTAATTAATCTTTATCATTATTGTTATGAAAGTATCTTTAAAAATAGATGTGCTATGAGCACCTGGGTATCTCAGTGGTTGAACATCTGCCTTTGATTCAGGTTGTGATCCTGGGGTCCTGGGATCAAGTCCCTCACGGGCTCCCCTCAGGGAGCCTGCTTGTCCCTCTGCCTGTGTCTCTGCCTCTCTCTCTCTGTGTCTCTCATGAATAAATAAAATCTTAAAAAATAAAAATAAAACAATAAAAATACATATTCTATGATTTCTTCCTCTGCATTTTATTTCAGTTCAGGAATCTGCATTTTAAAAAAAATCTCACAGCAATACAGAATTTTGAAACCTCGTTTACTTTTTTTTTTAATTTTTATTTATTTATGATAGTCACACAGAGAGAGAGAGATCTCCCAGCACCGGGAGCCCGACGTGGGATTCGATCCCAGGTCTCCAGGATCGCGCCCCAGGCCAAAGCAGGCGGTAAACTGCTGCCACCCAGGGATCCCACCTCGTTTACTTTTTAACATCGATATATTAGAGCTTGTTTGGAGTTGCTATTTTTTTTGTTGTTGTTGTTTTGGGGTTTGTTTGTTTTAGATATTTCTTAGTTTATCCTCTGTTGTTTTCTTTTATTTATCATCCACTTTACCTCTCTGTTAATGACTGATATTCCTCATCATCTTGGCTTTTCTTATTTAGCATCAGGGTTTTGTTTTCCCTCACCTTTTTACATAATTCCACATAAATTCCATTATATTTTTTCTCAAATATTATCTTTATTAGTTTTGAGGTTTTACTACATGTAGGGAAAAAGTCTACTACTTTATTATGACTGGAGGGCAAATTACAATTGTATCATGCTAGTAGTGTTTTAATTAAATTGTACATAGCAGGGGTAAGGACCACATAGACTACTCAGAGGACTCTCCAGGCACCCACAGAGATCCATTCATGGCAAATGATTTTATACTTAGTATAGAGGAATATCATTTTGAAGACTACACCTGGTTAGTGCTATTTTTTCCAAGCATCTGTTTTTACTACCTATGCCATTAAACTTCATTTATGCTGACTAAAAAGGTAATGCTTAGAATTTTGTAGAAATAAATAACATCTTAATTTACTTATTTGTTTAAAGACTTATTTATTTGAGAGAGAGAGAGAGAGAGAATACATGTATGAGTCAGGAGGGTGGGACAGAGGGAAAGAATCTTCAAGGAGATTCCCTGCTCACCTGGGAGCTCAATCCAGGCTCCATCTCAAGACCCATGAGATCATGACCTGAGCCAAAACCAGGAATCATACACTTAACTGACTTAACCCATTTCTTAAAATGAAATGCTATTTTATTTCATTATAAAATGTTGCCCTTATTACAGTCAGAGGGAGTGGGAAATACAACTCATTCTAGTCTATGGTATCCTACAATAAACATTTCTAGAAATCAAGCAGAGTGAATTTTGTGTTCTGTGACTATGGCTCTGAAAGGTTCTTCTCCATCTGTGATTTTTCTCATTTTACAAGGAATGTTTGCTTCTTTGAAAGAAAGACAACTGGAGGATGATTGATGTTCCAGGTAGTCCATGCTTTTGCTCACAGATTTTTGACTGGGTATCAACAAGTGGCTCAGTCAACTTAACTACACTGGAAGATGGGGAATATGCAAGAGCACATGGGTATTTGATAACTAGCGAGTATCTCAGCCAAAAAAATTTTTATCAGATTTTTCAAGGTTTCATTCTATCCTTTGGCTTGGGATTTTTTTAAAGATTTTACGTATTAGAGAGGGAGAGAGCGAGTGAGCAAGAGCCAGCACAAGCTGGGGGAAAGGCAGAAGGAGAGGGAGAAGCAGACGCCTCACTGAGCAGGGTGCCCCATGCAGGGGTCCCTCCCAGGATGACCCTGAGATCATGACCTGAGCTGAAGGCAGATGCTTAACTGACTGAGCCACCCTGGTGCCCCGATTTGGCTTGGAAAGTTTTAAGGTGGGAGCCCAACTGTATCATTTGCTTTTTCTGAATCTATTAGGATGTTCATATTTTTTATTTTTTCTGTTTGTATAATAAATTAAATCCATTGATTTTATAATAGTAATTCTTTGTTCCTTTCATTCCGTGGTCATATCATTATTTAAATATATTGCTGGATTCAGTTTGCTAATGTTTTAACATTTTTTCCCTCTTTGCTAATAAAATACGTTAGTCTGTAATTTTATGTCCATATTATGTTTTGTCAGATTTTAATATTAAAATTATGTTGGCTCACTGTAGCAATATAGTGAGCCTCTTTTTTTTGTCTTTTTCTTCTCCAGGAAAGCTTACATACAATTGGTGAAATATTCTCTTTAAATATGAATAATTAATAAGACAAGCCATATGTGAATAGAATTTTAGTTTAAAATTCAATTTTTAAAAACTATACAGCAAAGTTTTCATTTTTTTACTATTTTTACTTAAGATTGGTTTTCAAACAACTTCTATAATTTAATTATAAGTTTATTATTATAAAAGTTGCTCTAAAATACTCTGAGTTTTGAAATGTCTACAGAACTTAAAGTGAATTTCCAATTTTTATTCTTGATATTAGCATGTTTCCTTTCATTTATTCTTAATTAATCCTGCTGTGTTTTTGATGTTTTGTGTGTGTGCGTGTGCGTGTGTTTAAGCAATTTTTAAAAATATTTATTTTGTAATGTACCCCTAGTCCAAAGTAACTATGTTTTAAAAATTGAGGGCCAAAAAACTTACAAGAATCTATTCAGTTCAACCTAAAAACAATGATACCTGGAAAATACTCCATACTAATAAGTCTGACCTAAGAGGTTAAGATTCTAAGGCATTCCTAAATCATGGTGCTCTGAAAAATATATGCATTTCTGCTGGTATTGTGTGATATTTTTGTTTGTTTCCAATTTAACCCTTTAAATGAATAATTTATTCCTTTGCAGATTTCCTTATTGTATGTTTCTTTCTATATACTTAGTTATTGTCTCTGTCATCATAAGTAGCTTTCTTTCTTTAGGCTTACTTATGCACTTTTACCTGTTCTTTTTTCTTTTTCTTTTTATTATTAGCCCTTAATTTCTTTCTTTCTTTTTTTAATAAAATAATTTTTATTGGAGTTCAATTTACCAACATACAGAATAACACCCAGTGCTCATCCCGTCAAGTGTCCCCCTCAGTGCCCGTCACCCACTCACCCCCACCCTCCTCCCCTTCCACCACCCCCAGTTCGTTTCCCAGAATTAGGAGTCTTTATGTTCTGTCTCCCTTTCTGATATTTCCCACACATTTCTTCTCCCTTCCCTTATATTCCCTTTCACTATTATTTATTTTCCCCAAATGAATGAGAACATACACTGTTTGTCCTTCTCTGATTGACTTACTTCACTCAGCATCATACCCTCCAGTTCCATCCACGTTGAAGCAAATGGTGGGTATTTGTCGTTTCTAATGGCTGAGGAATATTCCATTGTATACAGAGACCACAGCTTCTTTATCCACTCATCTTTCAATGGACACTGAGCCTCCTTCCACAGTTTGGCTATTGTGGACATTGCTGCTAGAAACATTGGGGTGCAGGTGTCCCGGCGTTTCCCTGCATCTGTATCTTTGGGGTAAATCCCCAGCAGTGCAATTGCTGGGTCTTAGGGCAGTTCTATTTTTAACTATTTGAGGAACCTCCACAGTTTTCCAGAGTGGCTGCACCAGGTCACGTTCCCACCAACAGTGCAGGAGGGTTCCCCTTTCTCCACATCCTCTCCAAATTTGTGGTTTCCTGTCTTGTTAATTTCCCCCATTCTCACTGGTGTGAGGTGGTATCTCATGGTGGTTTTGATTTGTATTTCCCTGATGGCAAGTGATGCAGAGCATTTTCTCATGTGTGTGTTGGCCATGTCTATGTCTTCCGCTGTGAGATTTCTGTTTAAGTCTGTTGCCCATTTCATGATTGGATTGTTTGTTTCTTTGCTGTTGAGTTTAAGAAGTTCTTTATAGATCTTGGAAACTAGCCCTTTATCTGATACGTCTTTTGCAAATATCTTCTCCCATTCTGTAGGTTGTCTTTTAGTTTTGTTGACTGTTTCTTTGCTATGCAAAAGCTTCTTATCTTGATGAAGTCCCAATAGTTCATTTTTGCTTCTCTTTCCCTTGCCTTCATGGATGTATCTTGCAAGAAGTTGCCATGGCCAAGTTCAAAAAGGGTGTTGCTGTGTTCTCCTCTAGGATTTTGATGGAATCTTGTCTCACATTTAGATCTTTCATCCATTTTGAGTTTATCTTTGTGTCTGGTGGAAGAGAGTGGTCTAGTTTCTTTCTTCTGCATGTGGATGTCCAATTTTCCCAGCACCATTTACTGAAGAGACTGTCTTTTTTCCAGTGGATAGTCTTCCCTCCTTTGTCGAATATTAGTTGACCTTAAAGTCGAGGGCCCACTTCTGGATTCTCTATTCTGTTCCATTGATCTATGTGTCTTTTTTTGTGCCAGGACCACACTGTCTTGATGACCACAGCTTTGTAGTACAACCTGAAATCTGGCATTGTGATGCCCCCAGCTATGGTTTTCTTTTTCAATAAATCCCTGGGTATTCGAAGTCTTTTCTGATTCCACACTAATCTTAAGATAATTTGTTCCAACTCTCTGAAGAAAGTCCATGTTATTTTAATAAGGATTGCATTGAATGTGTAAATTGCCCTGGGTAGCATTGACATTTTCACTATATTAATTCTTCCAATCCATGGGCATGGAATATATTTCCATCTCTTTGTGTCTTCCTCAATTTCTTTCAGAAGTGTTCTGTGGTTTTTCAGGTATAGATCCTTTACCCCTTTGGTTAGGTTGATTCCTAGATATCTTATGCTTTTGGGTGCAATTGTAAATGGGATTGACTCCTTAATTTCTCTTTCTTCAGACTTATTGTTAGTGTATACAAATGCCACTGACTTTGGGCATTGATTTTGTATCCTGCCACACTGCCAAATTGCTCTACGAGTTCTAGCAATCTTGGGGTGGAGGCTTTTGGGTTTTCTATGTACAGTATCATGTCATCTGGGAAGAGGGAGAGTTTGACTTCTTCTTTGCCAATTTGAATGCCTTTTATTTATTTTTGTTGCCTGATTGCTGAAGCTAGGACTTCTAGTACTATATTGAATAGCAATGGTGAGAGTGGACAACCCTGTCTCATTCCTGATCTTAGGGGAAAGGCTCCCAGTGTTTCCCCATTGAGAATGACATTTGTTTGGGTTTTTCGTAGACGACTTTTAAGATGCTGAGGAATGGTCCCTCTATCCCTACACTCTGAAGAGTTTTGATCGGGAATGGATGCTATATTTTGTCAAATGCTTTCTCTGCATCTATTGAAAGGATCATACGGTTCTTGTTTTTTCTCTTGATGATCTGATCAATCACACTGATTGCTTTACGAGTGTTGAACCAGCCTTGCATCCCGGGGATAAATCCCACTTGATCATGGTGAATAATCTTCTTAATGTATTGTTGGATCCTATTGGCTGGTATCTCGTTGAGAATGTTTGCATCTGTGTTCCTCAGGGATATTGGTCTCTAATTCTCCTTTTTGGTGGGGTCTTTGTCTGGTTTTGGAATTAAGGTGATGCTGGCCTCATAGAGGAAGTTTGGAAGTACTCCATCTCTTTCTGTATTTTAAACAGCTGTAGTAGAATAGGTACAGTCTCTTCTTTAAGTGTTTGATAGAATTCCCCAGGGAAGCCATCTGGACCTGGACTTTTTGTGTCTTGGGAGGTTTATGATGACTGCTTCAATTTCCTCCCTGTTTATCGGCCTGTTCAGGTTTTCTATTTCTTCCTGTTCCAGTTTTGGTAGTTTGTGGTTCTCCAGAAATCTGTCCATTTCTTCTAGATTGCCTAATTTATTGGCGTATAGCTGCTCATAATAAGTTTTAAAAATTGTTTGCATTTCCTTGGTGTTGGTGCTGATCTCTCCTTTCTCATTCATGATTTTATTAATTTGAGTCTTTTCTGTCTTCTTTTTAATAAGGCTGGCTAATGGTTTATCTATCTTATTAATTCTTTCAAAGAACCATCTCCTGGTTTTGTTGATCTGTTCCACAGTTCTTCTGGTCTCCATTTCATTGAGTTCTGCTCGAATCTTTATTAACTCTCTTCTTCTGCGGGGTGTAGGATCTATTTGCTGTTCTGTCTCCAGCTCCTTTAAGTGCAAGGTTAGCTTTCGTATTTGGGTTCTCTCCAGTTTTTCAATGGATGCTTGTATTGCGATGTATTTCCCTCTCAGGACTGCTTTTGCTGCATCCCAAAGATTCTCATTAGTTTCCATGAATCTTTTAAATTCTTCTCTGATTTCCTGGTTGACCCTTTCATCTTTTAGCAGGATGGTCCTTAACCTCCACGTTTGAAATTCTTCCAAACTTCTTCTTGTGATATAGTTCTAGTTTCAAAGCATTATGGTCTGAAACTATGCAGGGGACAATCCCAATCTTTCAGTATCCGTTAAGACCTGATGTGTGACCCAGTATGTGGTCTATTCTGGAGAAAGCTCCATGTGCACTTGAGAAGAACGTGTATTCAGCTGCATTTGGATGTAAAGTTCTGTAACTATCTGTGAAATCCATCTGGTCCAGTGAAGCATTTAAAGCTCTTGTTTCTTTGGAGATGTTGTGCTTAGAAGACCTGTCAATTGTAGAAAGTGCTATATTCCAGTCACCAAGTATAAGTGTTTTATTATTTAAGTATGTCTTAACTTTGGTTATTAATTGACTGATATACTTGGCGGCTTCCACATTCGGGGCATAAATATTCATGATTGTTAGGTCCTCTTGTTGGATAGATCCTTTTAGTATGATATAGTGTCCCTCTTCATCTCTCACTACAGTCTTTGGGACACACTTTAATTTCTCTGATATAAGGATGGCTACCCCTGCTTTCTTTTGAGGACCATTTGAATGGTCCATGGTTCTCCAACCTTTTATTTTCAGGCTGTACGTGTCCTTTTGTCCAAAATGAGTCTCTTGAAGACAGCAAATAGATGGGTCTTGCTTTTTTATCCAGTCTGAAACCCTGCACCTTCTGATGGGGTCATTAAGCCCATTCACGTTCAGAGTTACTATTGAAAGATACGGATTTAGTGTCATCATGATACCTATTCAGTCCCTGTTTTTGTGGATAGTTCCCTTGGACCTCCTCTTTCTTTTACAGGGTCCCCCTTAATATTTCTGGCACAGCCAGCTTGGTGGTCACATATTCTTTCAGTTTCTGCCTATCTTGGAAGCTCTTTATCTCTCCTGCTATTCTGAATGAGAGCCTTGCTGGATAAAGTATTCTTGGCTGCAGGTTCTTTTCATTTAGGACCCTGACTATATCCTGCTGACGCTTTCTCGCCTGCCAGGTCTCTGTGGAGAGGTCTGCTGTTGTCCTAATGCTTCTCCCCATAAAAGTTAGTGATTTCTTATCTCTTGCTGCTTTAAGGATCTTCTCTTTATGTTTGGAATTTGCAAAGCTTCACTATTAAATGTCGAGGTGTTGACGATTTTTATTGATTTTAGGGGGGGGGATCTCTCTATCTCCTGGATCTGAATGCCTATTACCCTCCCCCAGTTAGGGAAGTTCTCAGCTATGATTTGTTCAAATACAGTTTCTGGACCTCTGTCCCTTGCGGCGCCCTCAGGAACCCCAATTAAACGTAGATTTTTCCTTCTGAGGCTGTAATTTATTTCCCTTAACCTATCCTCATGGTCTTTTAATTGTCTTTCTATTTTTTTACTCAGTTTCCATACTTGCCATCAACTTGTCTTCTATGTCACTCACTCGTTCTTCTACCTCGTTAACCCTTGTCGTTAGGACCTCCAGTTTTGATTGCATCTCATTTAATTGATTTTTAATTTTGGCCTGATTACATCTAAATTCTGCAGTCATGAAGTCTCTTGAATCTTTTATGCTTTTTTCTAGAGCCACCAGTAGTTGTATAATAGTGCTTCTGAATTGGCTTTCTGACATTGAATTGTATTCGAAATTTTGTAACTCTGTGGGAGAGAGGACTGTTTCTGATTTTTAGTATTGAGGTGAGTTTTTCCTTCTAGTCAGTTTGCTCAGTGCAGAGTGGCCAACAACATGTTGTACTGGAAAAAGGAGAAAAAGGGGGAAAAAAAAAGAAGAAATAAAAAAGAATAAAAAAGGGGGTGGGGAAACAACAGAAACAAACAGAAAAGAAAAAACAAGGGGAGTATCCTCTGATTCCATATACTGTAAATCCCTTGACTTCCCCTGGAACTTTCCAGGCTGCTTGGTCAATAACTTGCTTTTCCTCTGACCTTCGAGCTGGTCTTCTGGGGGAGGGGCCTGCTGTGCTGATTCTCAGGTGTGTGCACCTGGGGGAGCTGCCCAGCCCTCTACCAGGTCTACAATTCAGTGGGATTCTTTATCCTGTGAGGCCCCTGCTCAGGCCCAGGTACAGGGTGACACCAGGAGGGACAACCACAGTAGCGGCGGCCAGCTGTCCAGCTCTGGAGTCAGCTCCCACAGTAACTACTGCAGCTCCCAATGTGCAGGGGTCTGGGTGCTCCGGGGTAGGGGCACGATCTGCACAGCTCGGGGCCACCCGGCGGCAGGAGAGACCTGGCTGTCCTTTGTCCTCCCGGCCTCTGCCTGTGCTGGGGGAGCCCCAGATCCTCGGCTGTGTCTCCCAGTGCCCTGGGCTCTGGGGCCTCTGACACTGTGAATGGACCTAAAGTACCACGATGTGTAATTTAAAAGCATCAGAGTCAATTTTGTGTGAAGTTAACTTATCCTTTATTGCAATAAAACTCTATAAGCTATTATACAGGTTAAAGAAAAACTCAAAAAATAGAAACAGTGAAATAACAGGGGAGGGCAAGCCTCTGTTGGGCTGTAGCCATCACGAGCCCCGCGGTGGGAGCTGGGGCGGGCCCCCGAGGTGGTCAGGGGGCTGCTAACGGATCGAAGCAGGTTGTTCCAGAGGCAGGTTGCAGGTCTGGCCCTCTGGAGACCCCGATTGCAGGCACCAGGGCCTACTCTTCCGGGGTGGCCATGGGAGCAGGTGGCTCCTCCTCATCAGGGCAGGGAACCATAGGTTCGACCAGCACGTGCACCACCTTCACCTCAGGAGCCAGCATCTCTGCCTTGACCAAGTCCTCATCTCCAGCAGCCACTATCCCTTCAGACCCGGAACCTTCCCCAGGCTCCACAGTTGGAGCTGGGGCGGGCTCCTCGGGTGGTTCAACAGGTTGCTCCATCCCCGAGGCCAGTTGCTCCATCGAGTTAGGAGGTGGCTGGGGCACATCCACGACCTCGAGAGCAGGGGGTGGTGCCTGCTCCTCTTCCAGGGCTCCCAGGGGTGCAGGGGGCTCCTGCAGGGCAGCAGTGACCACTATCTGCAGGGGCTTTGCCTCCCCAGCAGGCGGCTCATCGCAGGCCAAGCCCTCAGCCCCAGCAGCCAGGCCCCACGGGGCAGCAGGTCCCACGGTCAGAGCTGGGGTGCACTCCAGAGTGGGTTCAGGGTGTTTTCCTCGGGCCGAAGCTGTAGATCCAAGAAGACAAAGTATCACCACCAGGACAGACTGTCCACGTCCCTCCCAAATCAAGGCCACTCTTCCCGCCACTCGACGTGTGTGAGGGCAAGAGCCCTGGGAGGTGTCCCCAGGCTGCAGCCCGTGGGGTGGGGTGTGAGCCCACCCCCTGCTCCTGGTCCAGCAGCAAGGAGGCTGGATCTGCGGCCCCCCCCATCCCCAGCTCGGCCACCCCAGTCCTCCTCACCCCCAGCCTCTCGCTCTGCCGCATGGAGGCCTCTGAATTGCCTCAGGTGACGCAGGGCCCGGAGATGCGCATCTGTGCCTGGCATGTGCTGTCTTAACAATTCCAGGAGTTTTATAAGGGAGGGAAATTCTGGGAACTGATGATAGTCGTCCCCATAATAATTCAGCCATATTTCCATCATGAAGGACATGGCCCTGGGGAGGGACAGGCGGGAACAGGCATCAGAAGACAGGGCTCTGTCACATGCAGGTGTCCCGGGGAAGCCCTGCAGGACCCGGCCTTCCGCACAGGGTGTCAGAGACCAGTCCTGCTCCTCGTCCCCCTGCCACCTGGTGGTCCTGCCTGCCACAGGCCTGCTCCCCGAGGAGGGGCTGGGATGCAACCTCTGTGTGGGGAGCCCAGGCCCAGCGGGGTGACCATCAGCGTCTCTCCTGGGGAAGCAGGGCTCCCTCCTCAGCCTGGTCCCTGCCCACCTGCCCCTTAAGTCCACCGGCAGGCATCAGGGGATGGGGGGCGTCTGGCCTGTCATTGCCCTCACTGCACACACTGTTGCTCTGGGAAGCTCCAAGGCAGGAGGGCTCGGGCTCTGTGTCCTGCCAGGCCTTGCCAGGAGCCGCCCGGGACCGCCACCTTCCTTCCTGTGTCTCTGTGCTGCCTCCCTCCCGAGGGGCCCCTGGGGGTGTCCTTCCACTGACTCTAATCTCCCTTCTCCCATGGGGTGGGGGCCGCCTGGTCCGGGAGCCCTCACCGGCCCTCCTGAGCACCTGCTGTTCCCCCGAGTCCAGGTGCCACCAGACTGGGGAGTACGATGCTCCCCACACCCTCTGCTCTGGGCTCCAGGTGTGGGGCAGAGAGAGGGTTGGGGGGGCATGGAGAAGGTCTCCCTGAGGGGTCTCAGTGCCTCCCACCAAGCCCACACCCCATCCACCGCTCTCCTTTGCTCTTTTCCAGAAGGGGCATTAGACCTTTTCCCTGTCACGGGAATTGCAGATGTGTGGGGTGAGGGGGCAGCCCCCCCACCACCCCACAGCCCCTTCGCTGCCCTCCAGGAGAGGGAAGGCCCTCCTGCAGGAGCCGGAGTCACTCACAGTTTCCAGCACTGCAGGACCACATCATTGTTACCCCACGCATCTGCGATGCACCCATACCTAGAGGAGAGCAGGGACATCCCATGAATCGTCCTGTGGACGCGACCTCTCATCATAGGGGCTTCACCCTCTGACCCCGACTAGGCCTTGCCCCGGGGGCAGTCAGCTTTGTGCCCCGGGGGCAGTCAGCTTTGTGCGTGGGGCCACGGGCAGCTCCCGGAGAAGTGCCCGCACCTGCTGGGGCCTCCTGAAGGCTTGAGCATGAAAGGGCTCTGGCCAGGCCCATGGCCCATATCTTAGTGGGCTTGGGGGGTCCCGGCGTTCCCCTGTCTGGCTGCCCCAGGACACAGACCCCCGATGGACTCTCAAACCTCCCTTTCAATGGGGAAACAGGCCGCTCAGGACCCTGGTGATGGGGGGGCGGGGAGGAGGCACAGGCCTGGTCACGGGGAGGAGGACGGCTGCTGAGCACAGGCACAGCCCCTCTGGCCGACCCGCCACAGGCCGGGCCCTGGGGCTGCCCTCCAGGACCCCGCTAGGCCCTGGGGGACCCTGCTCCAGGCGGGGGAGCAGCCCGAGGCCGGGAAGCTCACACCATCCCCAGCCTCCCCAGCAGCAGGTGGCCCAGCCCTGGGCTGCGGAGGGGCAGGTGCTCACTCGGTGAACAGCAGGTCCAGCACCTCCTCCGTGGTGGCGAATGTACGATAATCCTCTAAAAAGCTGAAGATGTAGATGACGTCCCTGTGCTGCAAGGCGAGCAGCAGTTGTCGGACTTTGTACTCCAGCAGCTCCGTCCGGGTGAGCTTGGTCAGGACGATCTGATGCCCCTTCCCGGCCGCGGCCCCTGCACCCTGAGGTGGGACAGAGGGGACGTGCAGCCTGCAGGGAGCCGCCGGGAGGCCTGGGATCCCGCCCCGGTAGGCCCTGCGCTGGGGCCCCGTGGGCTTGAGGAGCTGGGGCTCCCTCTCCCGCTCAAGCTCCCTGCCTGTCTCTTACACAAACAGGACCAACTATGCAATAAAGAAACAATCTCAGAGGATAAATGTTCAAAATATTTGGATCATTACAAGGACCTCCAGAGACACAGAGAGAGTGACCGAGAGAGGCAGCCACACAGACAGAGGGAGAAGCAGCCCGTGCAGGGAGCCCAGGCAGGGCTCGATCCCGGGCCTCGGAGATCAGGCCTGGGGGAAGGCAGGCGCTAACCCCCGGGGGACCAGGCCTCCCCTGAGGGCTCTATTCTAATGTTCCCACACATCTGTGCGCAGGGTCTCTGCATCTGGCCCAGGCAGGGGCAGGGCCATGGGGGCAGGTGTGGGGAGGGGGGGATCCAGACTCATGTGGGAGCAGGAGTGTTGGGGGGCCCAGGGGGTAGCAGGCTGGCTTCTGGGACCCGGGGTCCTTCCTGCCGCATCGGGGCCCGGGTGTCGGGGGGCCCAGCCCCTGCACTCACCCTGAGCCCGCGCTGGCCTCCATTAGCTGCGCAGGGCACCTCCCTGCTCCTGGAGGCGGTGGGGCAGACGACCCCTTCCTCCCGCTCGCGCCCCACGACCCGGGTGGAGCTCTGTGGAGACAGTGCCCGGCAGCCAGGCAGGAGGCCTCAGCGCCCGGTCTGGCCCCCTCGGCTGGGCCGCACCCCCAGCTGCCTCCACCCAGACACCCCACAGTGCAGGCGGCACCCACCGCCCCTGGGAACAGCAAAGGGATGCGGCTGCAGGGCCTCGGAGTGACTCTGGAGCGGGTAGAGGACCTCAGGAACCCTGTTTCCCCCCTGCCCACCTTGACATCAGGGTGACCCTGAAGGGATCCCCGGGGAATGTGCCGCCCTGCAGCGTCCCCCAGCCTGGATGGGACCTGCCCACACATCCCTGGTTCCCTGAACCTGAGGAGGAGGGGATGAGGCTCCCAGGATGGTGGCACAGGGGGCCTGGCCTGGCCTGCGCTGTGTTACCTGACGGCGCCTCCTGATCACCGCCCTGACACCTTGGTACCTATGCTGGAGCCACTGCCTACAGCATAGGAACAAGCCGCACCCCTGGGGTTCCTGGGAGCCAGAGCCCCCAGACGTGGGCCGGCAGCAAGAGAACATCTTCTAGTAGCAGATGTCTCCAGCCAAGTGAGCCTGAGCTGGGGCTGCACTGGATGCGGGTGCCTGGTTACGGGGGTTCCGAGTTCTGTTGGGCTCTGTGACACGGCAGTGACCTCACTTCCTGGGACCCCCTCCCTGACCCACTCCTGGAGGAAGCTGCGGGGGCAGCGCTCGTGCTGCCGATGCTTCCCCCCTCCCTGCAGGCGATGGCCTGTGCACACAGTGACACAACCACACCCCTGTCCACAAGCCCCACGGAAGGACTGTGTGCACCCAGGGCCCCAGCTTGGACACACATCTGGGTTCAGACACGACTGTCCAGTCTTCCCCGGTTTGACCCCGGAGAAGCCGTTGTGCCCGTCGGGGATGGTCTGCATCTTGCCTGTGGGATAGGGAGTGTCCTAGCGGGTGCTTCCCCCAGACGTCCCAGGCCACTGAGGCCTCATATCTATGACCTTGGAGGCGGGTGTCACCTGCAGGACATACCTCCACCCACACGTTCTTCCTTGGTGTGTACATGCGTCCAGGCCCACGAGGTCCTGTGTGCACAGGACTAACACACTAATGTTACCTATATGGCAGGGCTGTTTACCTGTAAAATACTGCAAAAAACTACCTATTACAATGTCTGCTATTTATTGCTGTCACCAGTGATGTCGATGATAAGAGTCTTTTAAAAAGATACTTTTATTTTAAGATTATACTTTATTATACAGCTCTAAAGCCACACATGTTTTAAAATCCTAAATCCACATTGGGCCAGAACAGCTGGCTGATAAATAGATTACATTCCAAATATGTGTCAGTAGACACCATTAGCCAAATTAAAAAAAAAAGAATAATAGAAAAAGAGAGGCACTTTCTAGGGACAGTGTCCTTTACATCTCAAGACTATGTCTTGTTTTTTACATGTGGTATCTTATAGTAGTTGGAATTTTTGGTATTTTAAATAAAGGGATTATTTTCCTCAAACACACACACACACACACACACACACACACACACATGGGCACCGGTACCCTCATTCTGGAGGCCCAGAAGATGACAGTCCCCCCGGGGCAGGGATGGGCAATAGCTCCCCACGATCTTAGGCTCCTGAATCCAAGGCAAACCCTACAGAAGGTGTCGGGGTCTTGGCCTAGAAGGGGTGAGGCCGTCCTCATCCTGAACCCCTGCCTGTCGTGCGTTCCGGGCCCTTCCCTCGTTTCCCCTGGGTGAGCTGTGGACGGCGGTGCCCCCAGTGGGTCGCCCTGACCTGGGCCCTAGGAAACCTGCCGTCAGTCGCAGAACTGAACGTAGACAGGAGGCCCTGACTCTCCAGCCTGACCCCGACTGAACTGAAATCATGTGGTGTGTCCACGCACACTGACCGAGAAACAGAGACACGGACACACACGCAGACACATGTGCAGAACCAGGAAGTTGGCAGAGGAGAAGCAACATCATTGAAGATCATTAAATAAAAAAAGAAAGAAAGCTGAATCTCGAATGGAGAAAATGGAGCAATTAAAATAGAATCATGAAAAAATAATTCATCAAACCAAAAAGCAGAAAGAGGGATAAAGAGGCAGGAGCACATCGGTGACACAAGGCGGCAAGCCTCGAATGTCAGGATGATCGTGCCTCACGGACTCCACGGAACACAAGTCGAGCAACAAGCAGCACCTTCCAGCAAAGGCCTAAGTGGATTATTTTGTGTTGTTTGTTTTTAGTTAAAGATTTTTATTTCTTTATCCAAGAAGGTGGATTTATTTATTTCTTTATCCATCCGAAGGTGGATGCTCAACCCCTGAGTCACTCGGGGGGTCTAGACTAAGCTACTTAAAATGTTCAAGTGATTGTGAATACTGTTTGTAATGTGGTAAAATTTCTGTTTACTAAGAAAGAGAGGGCAGCCTGGGTGGCTCAGCGGTTTAGTGCTGCCTTCGGCCCAGGGCCTGATCCTGGAGTCCCGGGATCGAGTCCCACGTCGGCCTCCCTGCATGGAGCCTGCTTCTCCCTCTGCCTGAGTCTCTGCCTCTCTCTCTCTGTGTCTCTCATAAATAAATAAAAATCAGTATATACCATATTTTCTTTATCCATTTATCTTTGATGGACATTTGAGTTGCTCCCACCCCTTGGCTATGATAAAGAATGCTTCTATGAAGATGGAGGTCTCTCGGAGACTTTATTTCTCTTCCTTTTTTTTCCATCTTCTTACCTTAATAGAAGCGTGAACACTTCTCACTGTAGTATTCCAGCTGTTCTCTCTTTAAATCTCAGGCCGAATTCATAGGTTTTCAGGATGATTTGAAAGTTATCTAGGTAAGTGGGTGGGGACAGGTGACCTGGGGACCCTACTCTTCCGCCATCTTGCCCCTCCTCCTAAAAAATCTTAAATAACTGACTAAAAACTATTAGAAATGGTGGAAGAGTTCAGTAAGCATTGCACATAAAAGATCAATCTCCAAAAATCAACTGTATATCTACATACTTTCAATGAACAATCCAAAAATAAAATTTGAAAAAATAAACCCATTTACAAGAGCATCAAAAATATATAAATAAAATTCTTAGGAATAAACTTTACAAAAGAAGCTTATAACCCAATTTCTGAAAACTACAAACACTATTTAAGGAAATTGAAGATCTAAATATTTGGAAAAAATCATATATTTATGCACTGAAAAATTTAACTTTGTTTCATAGCACCCTGGTCCAAATTATCTCCAGATTCTATTACCTTCCAATAAGTAGATAAACATTCTCACACTCAGATGGAATTGCATGGGTGCCTAGTATCCTGAAAAAGAACAAAGTAGATGGAATTCTCAATTTCGAAACTTTCTGAAAAAGAATAGGAAACAAGACAGTGTGAGAACAGTGTGGTACTGGCGTAAGGATAGATATATTAATCAATGAAATAGGTTTCAGGATCCAGAAGTACACCATACATCCATGATCAGCTGAATTTAAGTATCCGTGCCATGACTATCCAATAGGGTAAAAAACAGTCATTTCAACAAATGGTCTTGGAACACTGGATGGCCACATGCAAAAGAATGAAGTTGCATCTTCACCTTACACCAAATACAAAAACTAACTCAAAATGGATTAAATCTAAATACAGGACATAAACTAAAACTTCTTAGAAGAAAACATGCAGATAATCTTTTGACCTTGAGTTTAGCATAGAATACTTCAATATGGCACAAAAAGCACTGGACTTCAGTGTTAAATGCTCTTGTTCTTCAAAGGACATAATAATGAAAATAAAAAAGCAATCCATATAATGAGATAAAATGTTTGTAAATCATATACCTAATGAGAAACTTATTTCCTGAATATATGAAAAACACTAATAAGTCAATAATATAAGTACAAAAAGCTCAATTTAAAAAAAAATGGGCTGAGTAATATTCCATTGTATACATAAACCACATCTTCTTTATCCATTCATCTTTCGTTGGACACCGAGGCTCCTTCCACAGTTTGGCTATCGTATACAATGGAATATTACTCAGCTATTAGAAATGACAAATACCCACCATTTGCTTCAACGTGGATGGAACTGGAGGGTATTATGCTGAGTGAAGTAAGTCAGTCGGAGAAGGACAAACATTATATGTTCTCATTCATTTGGGGAATATAAATAATAGTGAAAGGGAAAAGAAGGGAAGGGGGAAGAAATGTGTGGGAAATATCAGAAAGGGAGACAGAACGTAAAGACTGCGAACTCTGGGAAACGAACTAGGGGTGGTAGAAAGGGAGGAGGGCGGGGGGTGGGAGTGAATGGGTGACGGGCACTGGGTGTTATTCTGTATGTTAGTAAATTGAACACCAATAAAAAAATTAAAAAAAAAATAAAAAAAAATGGGCAAAGGATATAAATAGACATTTCTCCAAGGAAGATCAGAAATTGCTGATAATTACTTGACAAGATACCCAACACATTTTCAATTTTCATTGTATTCATTACCAAAGCATCTAACCATACCGTGAAATAGACTCCTATATGTACCACACCGTACAGAACAGTGCCGCTTCATAGATACTCAATGCAGTTGTTCCTCAGGACAATCCTATAAAATAGGTATCATGGTGCCCATTTTATAGATGAGGAAATTGAGGAAAAGGTACCTCATCAGAGTTTTACAAAGAGCAGGACGTAGAACTAGGATTTCATCTCAAACTTTTATTAAGTCCACAAGTCCAAAGATGACTTTTAGAGCTGTAAACTATTATATTAATGTTTTGCTCTATTCAGAGTTTTTCAACTAGAAGGAATCTGAATTTATAAATTGTAATTTTTCTAGAAATATTTGCTTTTTCTAAATGATCAGAATAATTAACAAAGTTCTATTCTTATATTTTCATAATCTCCTACATATGTAGGTTTATAGATCTACATCCTTTCTCATTATAATAAGTCTTCATTCAAATTTCTGTCCTCCTTCCTTTTTGGTGGATTAAGATTGATGAGATTTGGTGGATTAAGATTTCATTTAGAAATTAATAATTTTATTTTATTAATATTTTATATTTAGAAACATTTTAAATAAATATACTTAACAATGGATTTACTCTACTTTTTAATTTTATCCATTATTTTATTTCAGTTATTATTATTATAAGATGTTTTAAATAATTATTTTTTCTGAATTTCTGGGAAAAGTTTACATTATTTTTATTATTTCTATTCTATTCTATTTATTTAGTTTTAGAGAGAGAGAGAAAGAGCAACCACAGGAGTTGAGAGGGAGAGGCAGAGGGAGAGAGAAAGAGAGAATTGTAAGCAGGATCCACACCCAGTGTGATGTGGGACTCCATCTCATGACCCTGAGATCATGACTTGAGCCAAATCAAGAGTAGAACGCTTAACTAACTGAGCCATCCAGGTGCCCCTACTATCTCTATTTTAAAAAGCTTTAGCAAAATTTTTCTAAGTGAATGAATGTGTACTATTCTCTTTTTTGCCATTATTTTTCATTTTTAGGGCAAGGTCAGTTCCCATCTGATGGATGTCAATAACCATAGCTGATGATGATACTTGGTAATACGCTTTGTTTGACTGCACAGTAGTAGAATCCTCTTTGCAGACCTGCGGCTGGCAAGACAATTGTTTCAACCTCCAGTTACCATTAGGATCGTACCAATCATATTTCTTCTACAGGAAGGGTGGCATCTTTCACTTCATATTCTAGATTCTATATTGTCTCTGTGCAGGGGATGCAACACTATCCCTCTTTGGATGGAATACTAGTAGAAATCACCAGTCTCCTTTCATAAAGGATTGCACTGCACTGTACTGCATATCCCACAATATTCAATCAATTCATTTATTAGTTCTACTTTCTCACTATTTTTTTTAAGAAACTTAAAGATATTTAAATTGGCATATAAATCCAAAAAAGAACTCCACAGAATATTTTGTGAAAAAGACACCTGGATACAGTGCTAGAGATGGTGTCGTCACAGTGCTTCTTCAGAGATACTTGGCACAGTGCAGCAAGAGTTAAATGAAAAATGAGAAACCATTTGAACGGTGACTACATTTAGAAATCTATCTTAAAGAAACCATTAAAGATATTCAGAATGTATATTTAGTATTATTTAGATCAGTAATATAACAGCTGGAATTACATATTTAAAACAAAGGCATTTAAAAATAATTATGTGTTATATGTGTGATAAAGCATTAAATTCTACCCTTGAAAACAACATTACACTATGCCTTAACTAACAAGAATTAAAATAAAAACTTAAATGAACAAAAATAAAAATACAGGATAAAATAACACCGTTAGAGATTATAAGGAGTTCCCGAAAATCTTTTATTAGTGAAATTCATTAACATGAAAATACTCCAAAGTTAATGTTAAATGAAATAAGGGGTTAAAAACTGAAACAGAATATGTATATTGCGGAGAGATGAAAGCTAGTATTTTGAGGTGACTGTTATTATTCTCTTTTTTTCAAGATTTTCCAGGTTTTTTATGATATGTATAAATCACTTCTATCACCTAAAACTTATAATTAAATTATTGTAACAATAACTTGGAATTAATTTTATTGGTTAATTTTTCTTCATTCTCTGAATTTATTCTGGATACATATTGATGAGCACTCAAAGTTCAATGTACTATTGTACATTGTTAACTGTAGACTTTATTTGTTCTCTCATCTTATATGGAAGACAACAATACAAACTTATATAATATAACACCACTACCAGTTTTTTTGTATATTATGGTTTGTGTAAATTAAATGAAATTAATTAAATATTAATTATTAAATATTTTATGTAGTCACCAGTGGGGAATGTAATGAGCGATAGAAAGGATGCATTTGCAATTATGTGTCTTTGTATATATGTAATTATAAATAAATATTTTTGAAGCATTAAGATGACTCAACTTTCAGTACTTTACTATAACACTGTCCAGTCAGTATAATTATTTTTCAAAATTGGTTTTTAAACATTTTTAATTAATTGTAATAGCTTCAAAAATGGATATATTATGGAAGTGTCCTCAAAAACTTAAAAACAGAATGACTATGAACTAGCAATGGCACTATTAGGTATTAAAGAATACAAAAATACTAGTTCCAAAATACGCATGCACCCTGATGTTTATAGCAGCATTATCTACAACAGCCAAATTATGGAAGCAGTCCAAGTGTCCATCAACTGATAAGGGAAAAAGAAGATGTGGGGGATCCCTGGATGGCTCAGCAGTTTAGCGCCTGCCTTCGGCCCAGGGCGTGGTCCTGGAGTCCTGGGATCAAGTCCCACATCCGGCTCCCTGCATGGAGCTGCTTCTCTCTCTGCCTATGTCTCTGCCTGTCTCTCTGTGTCTCTCATGAATAAATACATAAAATCTTTAAAAATAAAGATATGGGGATCCCTGGGTGGCTTGGTGGTTTAGTGCCTGCCTTTGGTCCAGGGCATGATCCTGGAGTACCGGGATGGAGTCCCATGTCAGGCTCCCTGCATGGAGCCTGCTTCTCCCTCTGCCTGTGTCTCTGCCTCTCGCTCTCTCTCTGTGTCTTTCATGAATAAATAAATAAAAATCTTAAATAAAAGATATGGTATATATAGATATATAGATATAGATACATAGAGCGTGTGTGTGTATATACATACATATATATATATATATGTATTAGAATATTACTCAGCCATTAAAAAAGCCATATAAAAAGAACCAAATCTTGCCATCTGCAAGGACGAGGATGGAGCTAGAGTATTATGTTAAGCAAAATATGTCAGTCAGTGAAAGACAAATACTATATGATTTCACTCATATGTAGAATTTAAAAAACAAAAGAAATGAGCAAAGAGAAAAAAAAAAGAGAGAGGCAAACCAAGAAACTGACTTCTTAACTATGGAGAACAAACTGATGGTTAAAAATGGGCAGACAGGTTAAATAGATGATGGGAATTAAAGAGTGTCCTTGTGATGAGCACCAGGTATTGTATGGAAGTGTTGAATCCCTATCTTGTAAACTGAAGCTACTATTACACTGTATATTAACTAACTGGAGTTTATTTTTTTTTTTATTTATTTATTTTTTTTTATTTATTTATTTATTTATTTTTTTATTGGTGTTCAATTTACTAACATACAGAATAACACCCAGTGCCCGTCACCCATTCACTCCCACCCCCCGCCCTCCTCCCCTTCTACCACCCCTAGTTCGTTTCCCAGAGTTAGCAGTTTTTACGTTCTGTCTCCCTTTCTGATATTTCCCACACATTTCTTCTCCCTTCCCTTATTTTCCCTTTCACTATTATTTATATTCCCCAAATGAATGAGAACATATAATGTTTGTCCTTCTCCGACTGACTTACTTCACTCAGCATAATACCCTCCAGTTCCATCCACGTTGAAGCAAATGGTGGGTATTTGTCATTTCTAATAGCTGAGTAATATTCCATTGTATACATAAACCACATCTTCTTTATCCATTCATCTTTCGTTGGACACCGAGGCTCCTTCCACAGTTTGGCTATCGTGGCCATTGCTGCTAGAAACATCGGGGTGCAGGTGTCCCGGCGTTTCATTGCATTTGTATCTTTGGGGTAAATCCCCAACAGTGCAATTGCTGGGTCGTAGGGCAGGTCTATTTTTAACTGTTTGAGGAACCTCCACACAGTTTTCCAGAGTGGCTGCACCAGTTCACATTCCCACCAACAGTGTAAGAGGGTTCCCTTTTCTCCGCATCCTCTCCAACATTTGTTGTTTCCTGCCTTGTTAATTTTCCCCATTCTCACTGGTGTGAGGTGGTATCTCATTGTAGTTTTCATTTGTATTTCCCTGATGGCAAGTGATGCAGAGCATTTTCTCATGTGCATGTTGGCCATGTCTATGTCTTCCTCTGTGAGATTTCTGTTCATGTCTTTTGCCCATTTCATGATTGGATTGTTTGTTTCTTTGGTGTTGAGTTTAATAAGTTCTTTATAGATCTTGGAAACTAGCCCTTTATCTGATACGTCATTTGCAAATATCTTCTCCCATTCTGTAGGATGTCTTTGAGTTTTGTTGACTGTATCCTTTGCTGTGCAAAAGCTTCTTATCTTGATGAAGTCCCAATAGTTCATTTTTGCTTTTGTTTCTTTTGCCTTCGTGGATGTATCTTGCAAGAAGTTACTATGGCCGAGTTCAAAAAGGGTGTTGCCTGTGTTCTCCTCTAGGATTTTGATGGACTCTTGTCTCACATTTAGATCTTTCATCCATTTTGAGTTTATCTTTGTGTATGGTGAAAGAGAGTGGTCTAGTTTCATTCTTCTGCATGTGGATGTCCAATGTTCCCAGCACCATTTATTGAAGAGACTGTCTTTCTTCCAATGGATAGTCTTTCCTCCTTTATCGAATATTAGTTGCCCATAAAGTTCAGGGTCCACTTCTGGATTCTCTATTCTGTTCCACTGATCTATGTGTCTGTTTTTGTGCCAGGACCACACTGTCTTGATGACCACAGCTTTGTAGTACAACCTGAAATCTGGCATTGTGATGCCCCCAGATATGGTTTTCTTTTTTAAAATTCCCCTGGCTATTCGGGGTCTTTTCTGATTCCACACAAATCTTAAAATAAGTTGTTCTAACTCTCTGAAGAAAGTCCATGGTATTTTGATAGGGATTGCATTAAACGTGTATATTGCCCTGGGTAACATTGACATTTTCACAATATTAATTCTGCCAATCCATGAGCATGGAATATTTTTCCATCTCTTTGTGTCTTCCTCAATTTCTTTCAGAAGTGTTCTATAGTTTTGAGGGTATAGATCCTTTACATCTTTGGTGAGGTTTATTCCTAGGTATCTTATGCTTTTGGGTGCAATTGTAAATGGGATTGACTCCTTAATTTCTCTTTCTTCAGTCTCATTGTTAGTGTATAGAAATGCCACTGACTTCTGGGCATTGATTTTGTATCCTGCCACGCTACCGAATTGCTGTATGAGTTCTAGCAATCTTGGGGTGGAGACTTTTGGGTTTTCTATGTAGAGTATCATGTCATCGGCGAAGAGGGAGAGTTTGACTTCTTCTTTGCCAATTTGAATGCCTTTAATGTCTTTTTGTTGTCTGATTGCTGAGGCTAGGACTTCCAGTACTATGTTGAATAGCAGTGGTGAGAGTGGACATCCCCGTCTTGTTCCTGATCTTAGGGGAAAGGCTCCCAGTGCTTCCCCATTGAGAATGATATTTGCTGTGGGCTTTTCATAGATGGCTTTTAAGATGCTGAGGAATGTTCCCTCTATCCCTACACTCTGAAGAGTTTTGATCAGGAATGGATGCTGTATTTTGTCAAATGCTTTCTCTGCATCCAATGAGAGGATCATATGGTTCTTGGTTTTTCTCTTGCTGATATGATGAATCACATTGATTGTTTTACGGGTGTTGAACCAGCCTTGTGTCCCAGGGATAAATCCTACTTGGTCATGGTGAATAATTTTCTTAATGTACTGTTGGATCCTATTGGCCAGTATCTTGTTGAGAATTTTTGCATCCATGTTCATCAGGGATATTGGTCTGTAATTCTCCTTTTTGGCGGGAATCACATCTTTAAGAGTGCAATTATACAGAGGGATTGATGGCTTCTATAAAAGCATCTAAAACTTAGGCTAATAATGCTACATATTAGGTGTGACTTTTTAGTAGTTTTGAAGGAAAACCAAATTGTACATAGAATAACATTTTAGAAAATAGAATAACCATGTAATTTGCAGAAATAAGAATGACCTACCTACAAAGCTTTGGATGAGCAGGAGAATCAGTTGTTGATGGGCTTGAAAGCATTTGTCTTACATATGACTTTTTTAAATATACAACTACTTTTGTTCTATCAACTTCCTAATTTGCAAATTCTAGGCTTAGATCCTAAAGTATGTTATTTCATCACTAGTATCACTCTATATTACTAGTTAGCTGTTTTATTTTATTTTTTTGTTTGTGAAGGACAAATTGAACACTAATTAATTTAATTTGTGTTAACATTATCTCTAAATAATCTGATTTGGTATGATCGCATTACCAGATTCCCTTACATAAGAACAATCTCATTAACAAGGCCCTGAGATGTCACTTTAGATCCATTTGGTAACAGAGATACAGGCATAAACTCATTACATGATGCACTCCCCATTCTTAAATTGATGAGGTTTGCTCTAGCTATTGTTTGGGAGTAATATGCCTATAATCTAGTATTTCTGGAAGGAATAAACAAAATCACTGTTTTTAAGAGAAAAGCTTATAAAGAGAAGGAAAGAGGAAGGAAAGGAAGGAGGGAAAGAAAGCAAAGACAGACTGAAAAATTAAAGGTATAAATGATTTCTTAATCACACTACACAATAAGGTAATACTTATTAAGTTATAGAAACATTTTAACCTGCGCTACTCAACCCCATAGAGGTTCTGATTATGACTCAATGCTATTAAATTATTTGAAGACAGACAACTATAAATACTTCGCCATTGTTACTGAGACTGTCTTGTATCTTCAAGGAAACTGATATGAATGTGCATCTCTTATTTGAATATTGGTTAAAAATTAGCAATACACTAAGTCTACTGACAGTATTTGATTGATAAATCTAAGATCCTGTGTTATTTCAGTACCCTCCTCTTACTGAAATATTGAAATATAATGGGTGGTTGAGTACGGGTGTGTGCAGGAAGCCAATGCTCAGGGCACCAGACAGAAAGCAAAGCTTCTTTATTTCCTTTATGTTAGGATTCAAACTGAAGTACTGTGGGCAAATTAAAACTGATATGACAGGAAAGTTTTCTGATACCCTCTTTCATTTCCAAGCTGGTAGATATCTGGATTTTTTATGTGGCTAAAATGAAAGCATGAATCGTAGGGAGATAAGTTTTAATTTTTTTTAAATGTGTAAGTTTTATTTAGGAAAATAATAGCATTATAAGCTATCTAAGGAAGAATAGGAGTTTCTACCTTAATCCTTCTTTCCTGATTCCCACTCCCCAAAGGTAAACCTATGCGACTCATTCATCTATTTCTTCTGGCATGTTGCATTGTATTTCTAAACATTGGAATCGCTAATGTCACAATTTCTAGATTTTTCTGTTTATGAATAGTTGTCTGCCTGCTGTGGATTGTGATGATGTAACCTTGTTCAAAGTCCTGTTACCCATCTTCCTCGCCACATACTTTCCAGTACTCATGTCTCAGTTCCTGGCTCAATGTTCTACTATTTAATTTTATTATTATAATAATAAGTAAACTGGCTCCCATCATTTATTGTTCCTATTACATTTCCTGTTTGGGACAGCATTTTGCTTTTCTTGGAGCTAGTAATGATTTCATGTGAGTGTATGTGTGTATTTTCTTTCTTCCTATCACTGATTGATTAACCTAGGCTTTCCAAGAGAACTGTAGAACTCATCTCAACATGCTCAAATATTTTATCAGGTAAGATATCCATTCCATCTTTTATTTTCTTGGACTCATGTTTCCTGAAACACTTGGTGTTCATCTTGCTTCCTGAACTGGTTGTGTTCTAGATCTGACAAAGAGCTGTTGTAGAGGAACATTTTATTTTGTTCCTGGGAAGTCTTGTGCCTTTTTTCTGTATTGAATACTTATCTTTTGTTTCCCACACTGTTTATTTTTTATGATTCACTTTTATCATTTTTATGAAACATGTACTCTAGTAGCTTTCTGAAAAACAATACATGAAGATAAATATTTTGAAGCTTGCTATTCTTAAATGGTCTTTGTACCATTTGATATATTCTTTATATCCTTTGATATTTAGGTTGACATTGATATCCATTTTTGATTTAAATATAAAGTTTATTGATATTTTGGTCAAAACTGCAGGTTTTTTACTATTACTTTGTGACACTCACTAGCTACTTGCTCCCAATATTTATTTGCATTGTTTTCCCTTTATTTCCTTTGTGGTGTCTGTGTGCTTATCAGAAAGACATCAACTGGGGATCCCTGGGTGGCTCAGTGGTTTGGTGCCTGCCTTTAGCCCAGGGCGTGATTCTGGGTCCCAGGATTGAGTCCCACATCAGGCTCCCTGCATGGAGACACAGCCCTCTGCCTGTGTCTCTGTCTCTGTCTCTCTCTCTCTCTCTGTTTCTCTCATGAATAAAATCTTAAAAAAAAGACATCAACTATCTACCATTATCAATTAGATTTGGTTACTGTAGAGACTGAATAACAGTGGCTTAAATCAAATATTTCTCTCTTCAGGTAGCTGTCTAAATATCCTCAGTTGAAGGCTGACATGATAGCTCCCCTATATTAGGAATCTAGTTTATTGATTCTTAAATCTCTACTGTTCCACCATATGGCTTCCATTTTATCATTTGCCATGGCTGGCCCAGCCACTTGCATGCATGTCAGTTAGCAGGAAGAGGAGAAGGGAGAGTAGGGCACCCATTACCTTTAATGGCATTGCCAAGAAGTCACACATATTAAAAACTTTATACTTTGCAAGCCAAAAAAATATAATTATTTTCTTTTCTGAACACTCCATTTGCATAGCATTGTGATATATTTTTAAAGAATGCATTTCATTTATGTTGCCTGGCTTTATACATTTACTGGAATTTTTTTAAAACTAAGAACGCTGCCTCCTAAAAAAAAAAAAAAAACTAAGAATGCTGCTTATTTCTTCTGAGCTGTTTCGTTTTGTTGGTTTTTTGTTTTTGCTATTGGTATGGACACATGCATGGTAATCTCTGGAAAACTATAATTAAAAATAGGGCAGTAAGGTGGCGATTGGAAACACTTTTTGGATGGGTTTCATTAACAGAGTAAAGAATTTTACCATAGTGTGGTTAATAAGAGTATGTTAATCCACTGGGCAAATCTGAAATGTCATTATGTTTTGACGTTTGGTCTGTTCCACTGCTCAGAAAGAATCCTGGGAAGTATGTTAAAAAGAGAGCAGAGGGGTGTCACCATGCACTTTGCAGGCTTGCATTCATTCTTAATTTCATTCTTTCTCTGAGTTTAGTTATTTGATTCCAGAGCCTTACTAACCCAGCCTTCTCAGAGAGGTTACTTTCTCTATTATGCTGTGGTGGGAAATCTACATTCTCTTGGTAGCAAAGCCTTGCAGAAAAAAGTCTAGGGGCCTCAGTCATACTACTTGCAGTCTTAACTGTCACATTCCAGCCTTCAGAGATAGTTGTTGCATCCAAAGTTCTGAGACCCCTGTTTTCTGTTGGATAAATTAGCTGCTATTAATTGGCTCCATGACTGTAAGGATTATCTTCCTTTCTCTGCTAAGTCAGTTGTCCTTATTTATCTACTTTCCCTCAAAATTCATCAAAATTTCTTATCTGTACTTGCATTGGAATACAATTTGAATATTTTATTTGTATTGCTGGGGTTTAAGGAGGGAACAGAGAGAAAACCATTGGATAAATCCTTCGTACATAAGTGGAAGTTTCCTAAATTTACTTATGGAGTAGCTTTGAGGGTAACAAAGGAATATCTTATCTTGTAAAAAACAAGAGCAAGGAATAGAGAAGTGTTGCTCCCAAATGGCAAACTGCTGAGATTGCATCTGTATGAGATACCTGGAAGCTAGATCTCAGGTCTCTGAACTCTCATCCTCAGCAAGAGGACATGACACAAAGCAGGAAGGCCAAGAAAGACTTCAGCAATGAGGACAGGCCATTTTTCAATTTGTAGGCTACCCAGGCAGAAAGAGGACCCTCCTGAGACATAGTCATGTTCTATCCCTCTGTTAGAACTGTTCAGCCAGATGCTACCTAGAAACACAGATCTTTGATAAAGTCCTGTCTTTTGTCAACACACTAAAAGTCTTATCCCTATTACATCATAAGACTCATAACACTTCTTTTGTGCATGTTACTAAATTCCTCCTACTGGAACTTTACTAGAACCAGGATTAATCTAATCACTGAGTAGTTAAAAGTGTGACAGGAATCCTTAGATTTTGCTCAGCCTTTCTGAAATGCTTTAATCAACTTTTAAAATTACCATTCTTTATAAGCTAAACAATTATTTTTACGTGTGATATAGCCATAATTATGGAAAGAAAAGCATTGAATTAAACATACTACCTGGTGTGTGGATAGTTACATTAGACTGCACTTGGTGTAATAGTTTTTTGTTACTTCTGTAATAAGTTGCCACAAACTTAGTAGCTTAAAAGAACCACAGAAATTTATTATGCTACAGTTCTAGATATCAGAAGTCTAAAAGGAGTCAGAAAGGCTGCATTTCTGTTCAAACTCCTTGTGGGAAAGGGAGAAGGCAAAAACTGGAATCTGTACCTTTGCCTCTTCTAGTTTCTAGAGAGCATCTTTATTCTTCTCTCATGATCCCATCATCACATCGTCTGAACCTCTGCTTGTTATTGTATCTCCTTCTCTGACTCTAACCTTCTGGCCTCCATTTTATAAGAACCTTTGTGATTGTGTTGGGCCCACCTAGGTAATCCAGGATAATGGTCTCATCTCCAGGATTCTTTTTTTTTTAATGCCTTTTAAAAAACTATTTATTTATTTGAGAGAGAGAGAGAGAGAGAGAGAGAGAAACAGATAGAAGAGCCTAAAGTAGGGAGGAAAGGGAGAAGCAGACTCCCTGCTGAGGATACCATACAAGTGGGTCTCAATCCCAGGAGCCAGGGATCATGACCTGAGCTGAATGCAGAGGCTCAACCAACTGAGCTACTCAGATGCCCCTCACCTCCAGGATTCTTAAGGTAATAACCAGTAGTCCATTTGCCATGCAAGGTAACATAATTACAGGTCTGGATATTAGGAAACAGACATCTTTGAAGAACAATTATTTGGTCTACCATGCTTTGGAATCATGAAATTATCTCTAATTATTAGATCTACTTACAATACTTAGTATGTTGTTACTTACACACACACACACACACACACACACACACACACCACAATATTCCAAAGACTGTGCTCCATCTTAACTTTCTCTTAGGTAAACATTTTTCTTCCAACATAGGGATTTTATCCCCAAAATATATAGCTATCATTTTTAAATAATGAACATAGTTCTGTTATATAAAATAGTCATTTACAAAGATGTTTTAAGATGTGTGTGTTAACAGAAATGACAAACATAGGGGAAATCTTGTATTTCCTTTTTGATACAATAGTAAACATGCTATGTTGTTACTCAGTCTTAAAAAAATTGTGTATGTTGACAATTCTAATGTTAATTGTGTATTTTGTACTAAGAAGCATGTTTGGGTTTATTGAGTTCTTTTTGAGTCTTTTGCCAATCAGTTACAAATAAATGGGACATGTAGTTATTTGGTTAAAATAACCATTGAAAAATAGATATTTATGCAATTTAGTTGCTAAACTCATAGAAAAAAACTATAATATATTGAACATGTGCCTGTTAGTTATTCTAAGCCTAACAGTTTAAATCCTAACCTCAGTGAGATTTCCATGTTAATTGAGTATGCCAACCAGGTATCTAGCTATTCTTGGAGTGTTGTCATTTCAAATATTTGGTCACCTTCTTTTCAGACCATTTTGTTTTGGAAAATATGCTCAGAATGCAATTAAGATATACTTTGAGGGACTGCAAGGCACACACCAGGAGAAACGTTAGCACACTCAGAAAATGCCAGAGCCACTTACTTTTGTATTACTAAACAAGCAAAGACTTACTTCGTATAAGAAAAAATAATCCACATAGGCTTTTTGTGTACCCTCAGTTCATGTGCTTTGTTAATTTTTTAAAACTTTTATACATGGGATTCTTAATTAATTTGATTCTTTTTTACTGGCATTCATTAAGCTTTTCCTCTCTCCTGGATCTCCTCAAAACATAAACACCCAAATCTCTCTCATCCTTGACTTTCTTAATTTCTGCACCATTTTCATCTCTGCCAAGTTTCTTGAAAGAACAATAGGCCGGTATAATCCCAATTCCTACTACAGTGCTCTGCCTTCAAATTTATAACTCCATTTTTCCTCTGAAACTTCTTTCTAAAATAAATTCTATATTCAAAAAAAATAGGAATTCTGAGTGCCTGTCTTGATCATCGATTGTTTTAAGTATCTGTGTCATCTTCCTTTTTTCTTTTTCTCCTGTACCCCTCCATATTTCCTTTTTCTTTTAAATCTGAAGATCTCAGGATCCACCCCATGATATGCAGGATTCCAAAATGGCAGCCCAAAACTGTGCCACCCTATACCTGTGAAATATGATGTAATATCACCTCTGTGATCATATCATGTTGTATAGCACAGGAAATTTATTTGATTGGACATGAACTAATCCTGTGAACCATTTCAAAAACAGTTTCTATCTGGCTTAGCAGACGGAAACATTTGAAACAGAAGGATGTGATGCACTGTGGATGGCTTGAAGATAGAGGAGATTATCTGACATGGAAGTAGGTGGCTTCTAGAAGCTGAGAGCAGCTCTCATTTAACAGACATTGAAGAAATGAGGACTTCAGTCTTACAACTTCAAGGAACTAATTTTCTTTTGAGAATCCAAATGAGCTTGAAAGGGAGAGCCCTAATTCTGGATGAGAAAATAGCTGGTCAACATTTTGATTTCAACCTGAACAGAGAATCTAACCAACCCTGCTACACTTCTGACTTACAAAAACTTGAGTTATTAAATGGGGATTGTTTTAAGTTAAATGGTTTATGGTAATTTATTACACAACCATAGAAAATTAATATATATTCTTTAAGATGTTCCTTTTATTATTGATATTTTTGTATACAGGAAAATGCCATCCTGTCTTGATGTTTAAAAACCACTTGAATATTCATAAACACTACATATATATATGTTTATATTTATAAATATAAAGAGGAACCAGTTGTTGAAGGCGATCAGTTTATATAGTCAGATTGAGAACAACTGAATAGAAATCATCACTCCATTAGTCAATATGGACATATAACAGGCATTCAGTGTAAAATCCAAGTTCAAGTTCCACAGACCAAATGTTTTATATTTAAACAATATTTTGCTATCAACCATCCTAGAAATAGTCAGAACTTTATTCATGAATTTTAGTCTAGAAATCATCATCGATTTGAAACAAAATTGCATAGATAACCCAATTATCCTTCCTTTCACACTTGTTGATTTCTATATCTGGAGGATTATTTTCAACATACTTGTAGAAACTAAAAATATTTAAGTTCAGTAGTCTAGAATAATACTTCCAAAAGTATTTTATTTTTTTTCTTTTTGAATTAAAAAAAATATGTGAATTAGAAATGCTAAATACCTAAGAGTTCTCATCTGAATTCACTGATATATCTCTCTTGTAACACAATACCAATCCATAACAACTGAAAATAAAAATTTAAGAAGAATGCAATAAATCAATATGGAAGTCACAATAAAGAATTTGCTATCCAGGGCAGCCCAGGTGGCTCAAGCAGTTTAGCACTGCCTTTGGCCCAGGGCCTGATCCTGGAGACCTGGGATCGAGTCCCACGTCAGGCTTTTTGCATGGCGCCTGCTTCTTCCTCTGCCTGTGTCTCTGCTTCTCTCTCTCCTCTCAGTGTATTCTCAGAAATAAATAAATAAAATCTTAAAAAAAAGAATTTGCTATCCAAAAATTTATATTTGTATATTGAGGCATTTGCCACACATTCAGAGTGCCAAAAAGAAATATCTGTATTACTTTGTTAAAAAAATAGAATCAGGACAGTTCAAAGATATACAAACTCGGTGAGTATGTTGTGTTGAAAGTTTTTTAAAATTGTTTTACAGACAGCTAAATCACAGGTGATCAACTACATTTCTCCCTACATTTTTATTTTTATTAAATTTATTGAGCTAAAGTCAAAAGACAGAGAGAAAGAGAGAGAGAAAGAGAGAGAGAGAGAGAGAGAGAGAGAGAGAATGGGGAAAAAAGAACATAGATCCCGAGCTATACATTATGTAAGTTTGAGATACTGAGTTTATGGTTTATCAAAGATTTGACTTGAACTATACTGTAGACTAAATGGACCTAACATGTATATGCAGAACATTTCATGCAATAGCAGGATACACATTTTTCTCAAACACATATAGCACATTCTCCAGGATAGACTGTGTATGAGGTAAGAAAACAAATCTTAGAAAATTTAAAATTGAAATAATAACAAGTATCTTTTTTTTGACAATAGTGATATGTAAGGAGTAATTAGTAACAGGAGGAAAGGAGGAAAATTCACAAATATGTGTCAATTAAACAATATGCTCCTGGACAACCAGTGGGTCAAAGAAAAAATCAAAAGAGGAATAAAAAATATCTTGAGAAAAATAAAAAGTGAAACACAATATTCCATATACACAGGATGCAGAAAAGACAGTCATAAGAGGGAAATTTGTAGTGATAAACACCTAAATTAAGAAAAAAGAAGGATCTTAAAGAACTTACCTTACATTTCAAGGAACTAGAAAGAAGAAACTCAGAAGTTTAACAGAAGGAGTGAAATAACGATCAGAGCAGAAATAAATGCAATAAAAATTTTAAAAAGCAGTTTAAAAAGTCAATGAGACTAAGAGCTGGTGTTTGAAAACATTTTACAAAATTTGACAAACAAGCTATATTAAGAAAAAAGAAATTCAAATGAAGAAAATCAGAAATGAAAGAGGACACAATGCAACTAATTATATGCCAATAAATTGGAGGAACTAGAAGAGACACATGGTTGTAAACATACTAACTACCAAGACTCAATCATGGAAAAATAGAAAATCTGAAAAGACCAATATTTAGTAAGGAGATTGAATCAGTAATCACAAATATCCAAACAAAGAAAACCCCAGGACCAAATGGTTTCACTGGTGAATTTTATCAAACAATAAAAGAAGAATCTTCACAAACTCTTCCAAAAACTTAGAGAAGGGAACTCTTCTAGCCTCATTGTATGAGGCTAGCATTACTCTGCTGCCAAGGTCAGATAGAGACACCAAATAAGAAACTATAGACCATATCTCTGAGGAAAATAGAAATTTGAAACTGGATTCAACAGGATATTAAAAGTCATACACCATATCAAGTAAGATTTATCCCTGGAATACAAGGATGATTCATCATACATAAATCAATCAATGTGATACACGTTTATAGAATAAAAGTTGAAAATGATCATTTCAATAGATGCAGAAAGAAAGACATTTGATGGAATTCAACATCCATTCATGACAAAAACTCTCAATAAATTATATGGAAGGAACATACCACAACTCTATGTGATATATTTAAGGCCATTTATGACAAGCCCACAGCTAACATACTCAATGAAGAAGGAATGAAAGCGTTTTTATACAAGATCAGTAGTTAGACAGGATATCTGTTCTTACCACTCCTATTCAACTAGTTCTGGATATTCCAGCCAGAGCAATTAGATAAGAAAAAGAAATATCCAAGTCAGAAAGAAAGAAGAAATATTTGCTGTTTGAAGATTATATGATCTTATAGATACAGAAAATTCTAAGGATTCCACAAAAAAGCTATTATAGCAAATTCATTAAAATTGCAGGATTCAAAATCAACATAAAAAATTAGCCGTGTTACCGTAGACTAACAACATGATATCTGAAAAAAGAAATAAAGAAAAGAAACTCATTTACAGTAGCATCAAAAACAATAAAAACCTGTATACTGAAAACTAGAAGACTTGGATGAAAGAAATGAAGAAGTTGTAAATGAATAAAAAGATCCAACCCCATGTTTGTGGACTGTAAGAACTGATATTAAAATAACCATATTACCTCAGACAAATCAAAATTCCAATGGATTTTTCTCCTAGAAATAAAAAGAGAATTCTAAAATTCATACAGAACCACAGATGACCTTGAATAGCCGAAGTAATCCTAAGAATTAAGAGCAAAGCCAGGGGCACCACACTTGCAGATCTGAAATTATATTATAAAGCTATCATAATCAAAACAGTATGTTACTGACATAAAAATAGGTCGTAGACTATGGAACAAAATTGGGATCCTAGAAATGAACCCTCAGATATATAGTTTACTAATATTTGACAAGGCAGCCAAGTTACTTAATGAAGAAACTAGAGTTTCTTCAATCAATGGTGTTTGGAAAACTGGATAATCATAAGGAGAAGAATTAAATTGGACTCCTATCTTACACCACTCACAAAAACTACCCAAAATGGATTAAAGACTATGAAACTCTTAATAAAAAAAAAACATAAGGAAAAGCTTTATCGGTTTCACAATGATTTTTGAATATGCCACCCAAAACACAAGCAAGAAAAGCAAAAATAAATAAATGGAATATGTGAAATTTTATCATAGCGAAAGAAAAAGTAACAATACAATGGGGGAAAAAACTATGTAGTTTTTTTTGTAAAGATATAATATTTGTAAACTATCTGTTAAGGGGTTACTATTTGAAATAGTAAAATATGTTCAAAATATAATAGCAGAAACAAAGCAACTCAAATACTATGATTTGTAAAATGGACAGATGCGAATACACTTTTCCAAAGAGGGCATACAAGTGGCCAAAACATATATTAAAAGATATTCAATATCACTCATCAAGGAAATGCAAATGAAACCACAATGATATATCCCCTCAAATCTGTTAAAATGGTTGCCTTTTAGACAAGAAATAATGAGTGTTGCAAAGAAGTGGAGTAAAGGGACCATTTGTGTGCTATTGTTGGGATTGTACATTGGTACAGCCACACTGAAAATAGTGGAGGAACTGTTGATATGTCAGTCAAAGGGTACAAACTTCCATTTAGAAGATGACTATTGGAGAGCGAACGGTTCAATATGGTGACTATGGTTAACATTGCTACATTAAATACTTGAAAGTTACTAAGAGTTAATAAGTTACTTGAAAGTTAGTACTTTCTAGTACTTTCAAGTACTAAGTAAGTTACTTGAAAGTTTTAGTAACTTGAAAGTTACTCAAAGTTACTAAGAGAATAGATTCTCTCTCACACACATGTAATTATGTGAGATAATGGAGGTTTTAACCAACTTTAGTGTGGTCATCATTTCACAATACACACAAGTATCAAATCACCATTTGTGTACTTTAACGCAATGTTATATGTCAATTCTATCTCAAAACTACAGAAAAACTAAACTTCGTTGGTTAGGACATTTTTGAATTACAAAAATATGGGGAATACGTATATAGTACGGTGTCCACATACCTCAGATCCAGTTCCCTCTATGGTGAGATCTTACATTCTAGCATGGTACATTGCTATAGCTAATGAACCAGTACTGATGCATTATTACCAACTTACATAACTTGAGTTTTTCTGTTCCAGGATCTCATACCATATTACATTTCCATTTTCATGTCTCTCCAGACTCCACGGTAACAGTTCTTCAGACATTCCTTGTTTCTGAGGACCTTATCAGTTTTTTTAAATTGCTGGACAAGTGTTTTGTAGAATGTCTATCTGTTGGGATTTGTATAATGTTTTTATGAGAGTAGACTGAGGTTATGTGTTGTGGAGGAAGATCATGGAGGTAAAGCATCATTTCCAACATGTCATATCAAGTGTACATACTATCAACATGACTTGTCACTATTGATATTGACCTTGATCACCTAATAGAAATGATTTTTGTCAGATTTCTCCACTATAAAGTTACTCTTTCTTACTCATCCTATACTGTGCTCTGGAAGAAAGTCAGTATACACAATGCAAGAAAATAAAGTAGTGTTGAATTTCACACAGATTTTAAATTTTTGTGAGTATATGCTGATATAAATAAATTATCAGATGAATTAATCAACAGAGGAGACAAACCGATGCAGAAGAATTCCAAATTTCTGTAGTAATAATTTAGTTCAAGAAGGTAGAACCCCGTAACTTCCCCCTCCATTTTTTTTTAATTCCTGAGGGACAAAGAGGGAGGCAGAGACACAGACAGAGGGAGAAGCAGGCTCCATGCAGGGAGCCCAATGTGGGACTCGATCCTGAGCCGAAGGCAGATGCTCAACTGCTAAGCCACCCAGGTGCCCCAACTTCCCACATCTTAAGTGACTTTCCTTTTGACTTTTTA
Source organism: Canis lupus familiaris (assembly GCF_011100685.1). NCBI lineage: Eukaryota > Metazoa > Chordata > Mammalia > Carnivora > Canidae > Canis > Canis lupus. Next base: position 85,738 of record NW_023330596.1, read on the forward strand.
TGTCTGAGCAGATATATTAGATGACAGACTAGGAGTAGAGAATATTTAAGCATATGATGGCTGGTATTTTCCAAAAAAGTTAATAAAGTCACTTACATTCTTATTCAAGCATTCTAATGAAACCCTAAGCTAAGCATTATACTTACTAATGACACAGTGGAACATTTAAAACAAAAACGTAAAAGTTCTTTGAGAAAAAAATTATATAAAAGAACAAAGAAATTATATGAAAATTAGATAAAAAATTGGAAAGAGGGATCCCTGGGTGACTCAGCGGTTGAGCTTCTGCCTTCAGCCCAGGACCTGATCCTGGAGTCCCGGGATCAAGTCCTGCATCGGGCTCCCTGCATGGAGTCTGCTCCTCCCTCTGCCTGTGTCTCTGCCTCTCTTTCTGTGTCTCTCATGAACAAATGAATACAATCTTTAAAAAAATTGGAAAGAATTTCCAGGAAAGAGAATAAAAATCTTATTAGTGAAGTGATAGATTTGAAGCCTTGTAAACAGCTCCCAGATTTCTAATGTATTTTCACAAGGGTATACTTTTAACTATACACAGCCACCCATACATGCATATATATTCCATACATTTGAGTTTTCTACATGTACAAAACTCAAATGTACACTCACATGTCTCTGTGAGTGAATGTGTACATGTGTGCATGTGTCAGTATATGTGAATGTGTTTGTATATGTCTAAGTGAATAATGTCACTATTAGCATACTCCTTTATGTGTCAAACAGTTTGAGAAATTCCTTGGTTTATTCCATGGGAACTTTCATAAGCTGGAAAACAAAGTGTCTTAACTGGTAAATTACAAAATCTATGATATGTCAGGAGGTTATATAAAATTACCTACATTTAATATTAATGATCATTCATTCTCTTGTGAATATATATTGATAAATTTTTTCCAATGTATGTGATTTAAATACTTTTCATCATGATTTAGAAAAAATGGTGAAATTTGATGGTTTTGGAAAAATAATTTATGATACCTCATGCACAAAATATCTTCAATCAATGTTTGAATTGGTTTTATTTAAATCTAAGTATTTTTCTGATTATTTAGAAGGGCATGTTAATTTCTTCCTACATTTTAAGTTATGTAAAATGCCATCAATTATTTATGAAATCTTATTTTGGCAAATTTTAGCCATTTCCATTTTCACTGACAATAAAATCGATATAAAGATGCAAAGGTGCTTGTCACCTACGTTGTTGGCTTTTTTTTTGTTTTTTAAGATTACAAAGCTACAATGTGAAAAACTAAAGATAAATCTTGGCATTGGCAGAAATATGGTTGTCTTGGGGTGCCTGGGTAGCGCTGTTGTTAAAGCAACTAACTTTTGCTTTTGGCTCAGGTCATGATTTCAGGATCCTGAGACCCAGCCAGTGTTGGGCTCTGCACTTTGTAAGGAGTCTGCTTAAGTCTCTCTATCCCTCTGCCTCTGCCCCTCCCATTTCTTTCTCACATAAATAAATCTTTAAAAAAGTAACATCGTTGAATTAAAATAGTATGAGATTACCAAAATATGTAAAAATACTTTGTGTAAATTACCTTTACTTTTCTTCACTCAGCATGGTGGTTAGGGACAGAAAAGAGTAGTGGTCTCTTAGGCACATAATGTTTATAAGTTCAGGATTTTGTGTACTCAGAATTGTTTTCTTTTTTTTTTTCCAGAATTTTTTTCTAAATGACATAATCTTGCTTAAAACATCACCCAGAAACCCATTTGCTCTGACAAGAGACTTTTTAATTAACAGTCACATCTGTGCTATTACACTATATTTTTGCAAAGCTAGCAACAACTTAAACCACATTATTAAATCATGAAAAAAATGCATAAATCTCAATGGACTTGTTTGGTGTTTCAAGAGCCAGAAATAGTGATCCCTATGCCTCTAGGGTCTTGCCTTGAATTACTTAAATGTTTTGTAATGATATTATTAAATATTTAACAGTCGAATATTTTGAGCTCCTTTCAAATATAAATGACATTAAAAATTAACCTGTTTAAACTATTAAAGGTTACCTGAATGAAATTGATTAGAAATATGTTTCAAATCTATTTAAAGTAGCAGTGGTGCTAGAGGATGCAATTTTCCAAGAGATCAATAAACCAATAGTTTAATATTAAAATTAAATATATATCAAACTTTGAAAATATAGGGGGCCTATAGGTCTGGGTCCGTTTAAAAACATTAAGATGAATTGTTCTTGCTATATTGTCCTCATCTAACTTCTGTATACAAAATCTTTATTTAAAAAAAAGACCGGCCTTATTATATATATAGCTTTATTAATACCATAAGATCAAATGCTAAATTCTCCTCACCTTCAGGGTTTTCATATTATTTCTTTCCCTTTTAATGTATTATTTTCTAATCATTTCCTGAAAAGTTGACTAGAAATTTTGCAACGTCTTTTTTACCTTTAAATTAGAATGCACATCCTAACTCAGGAATTCATATTTAATATTTGATAATAAAATATTACTGAAATAGGGGAAGTGTGAAATCTATATTTATTCAGTAAATTATTTTCTTTTAAAGTCTTTATCAAGTTAATAGCTATATTCTGCCCTTAAAAAGTATAGGATTTCAGAATCATAATGAGGTACATATTGAACATATTAATATTAGGTCTTATTAAGGAAAATATAATTGTACACAGTGGAAAAGCATTTAATATTATGTCAAATCACTTCATGGAAAATTGTTGAAGCTTTACTCAACTTTAAATCAAATGCAAATCCAAGAAGTAATTATAATTGATTTTATGGACGAGTAAAGCAGAACTTTTAAAAATCTGTTTCTTAGAAAGTTGTGAATAACACAATTTAATTTGTCTTGATATCACTGGAGAGCAGGAAAAGCTGATTTAATTTGGTAATGATAAGACTTGTCCTCCTTTTAAATACAATATTTAAAATATCTCAGCTAAATCTAATGATTTACTGATTTATATAAAAAATTCAGTGCAGCATATAATAATATTGTTTTGTCACAGAAAGTAAAAAATAAAATAAAGAAATAAAAAGAAAGGGACCATGAACTGTGGTTCTGTAATTTAGAAAGAGGAATATGTGAATGTTTGATGTTTTTAATGAAAAGATAGTTGTAATTGGTATTATTTAATGCAGTCTATACAAATAAATCTATACCTATACCAAGGATCATGAGTACATGAATTTAGAGTGTGACTTTTTCCTTTTTATCTTTGTGAAATACTTCTTTTAAATTACCTTTTCTATTTATGCATTCATTAAATAAACCTACACAATATTTTATTATGTCTAGACACATATTACACATTTTCATGGAGATTTATTATGCAACATCATGCCTCTCTTCTTGCAGAATTACAAATATTATATATACCATATAATTGAGATTTGGGTTGCTAAATGCATCTCATCTTTAAAATGAAACAGACTTTAGTAACCCAAGCCAGAAAAACAAAATAGGATTAGCTTTTGATTTAAGGAGAAAAAAAAAACAAAGCAAAACAAAAACAAGAAACAGAAAAACTACATCTTTTTCTGAGGCAGCAGAGAAATAAGAAAAGTTATTTCAGATGCTGTTAAGGTTGTAGGTAGTTAAGTACCCCTGGTGACTGGGGAAGTGTGAGAGTCTCAGAAAAACTGCTGTCAATAAACATTTTACAAAGCTGTCTAGGAAACTGGAAGAATGTAGAAAGATTATCGATATTGGAGTCCTTGAATCTTCATTGATGTCCATTGGTAGAGTTAGATGATTTGCCAAGATAGGGGTTAGAATCCTGGGTAAAAGAAATGGGAATGATTATGGTAGGATTAATTCAGAATTGGAAGATGAGGGACGATTTATCTCAGGGGAAAGAGAATTTTTTAAATCATCAAGAAAGTGATGGGAATGGTGAACTGTATTGTCTGCATTGGCCAAGAAAAAAAAAGTCAAACAATAAACGGGTTGTTAAATTAGAAAAATTGTTATTTCAAAGACTTGCGTATAACAATAGAACTGATAAACACAAGTGGTGAAAGGAAGGGTTTGAGTGAAATAGTGTGATAAAAAGTAGAGAAGAGGACTATGACATTGAATCATCAAGGACAATTTTAGGTACAGCTCTAGTAGTAAGTAGAGATGAAGGCTACTTGAGTTTACTTTAAAATATATTTCTCATGGAGATGAAGTCTATAAACCTCAGTTTCTTTAGATGACAAAAAAAAGATAAAGTGGCTTATTGAAGTATTGCTAAAATTAAGTAATAGCAAGTGATTGATATTGCACCGGGCACAGTGTTATATATTCCATCTATGGGTGAATTTTTAAAATTCATTCGTTAATTTTTTTCCTCTTTCTTCTTAAAGGGATGGTATGATTAGTGATCCCTTTAGTTTCATTTGTCAGATTTGTGTTTTTCAAATGAAATATTGTCTCTGTCTATAATCTACTTCCTCATGGATTTCTGTATGTCTTCCTGAATTAGTTTTGTCTATCCTTTCACAAATGCAATTCAGTATCAAACCTATCTCAGTCATCTTTCATGTGCAGTGCCTTGGCCACTAGCCAAGTCATAAAGTCTATCAGACTTTCTGAAAGCTGTTTTTTGGTCTCTGGGTATCCAGCCCACTGTGATTTGTTTAATGGTTTGACGTTGCTCAATACCTCTTCTCTAGGCATTGTAGATTGTCTCATTATATCAATCTCACATAGTTTCTTGAGTTTCTATCAAGCATACAAGAAAATTCTTCTTTCCATTATTCTGCAGATACTCTGCCTGCATTGTGAGCTATCTATCACCCAAAGAAAAGAGTAAATCTAAAGAGTTTCTCTTTATCTGCATCAGTAATTTCACATCTAGCACTGAAGTTTTTATTTTCATGTAGCTTGCTCAAGTGTTCCTTTTTCTCCTATTACATTTTTCATTAAAACGATTTCTGTTTCTTGGCATGGAGTCAAACTAGAAATAATTATTGACTGATTTCTCCATCATTAACTTTGAGAGTTTCTTGCTTGTTGCTCAGCCGTTTGTTTGTAGATATATTAATTACAGAATCTATTTCACATACTTTTTTCTAGTATTTGTTTTAACATCTCCCGTGTCTTCTTGAAAAACCTAGAATCTATCAGCCAGATATATAACCCACCTTCTGTGAAATAAGACAGGATAGAAAATTCATGGTTACACTGTAACAGTCATTTGATCTATTCCTCTGTTTATCACTCCTACAATAGGTGATTCAATCTCAAACTCAATTCTCAGTTTTGTTCCAAAGTGGAGATTTTCAGGGCAGTATGAAGCTTTATTAACTCTTTCAGCTCACTGGGATTCCATTATAGTTTGTGCTTTAATGTATGAGAATTAAAGACTTGGTAATAGTGTGTATTTCTAGTAGCTCATCAATATTAATTGCATTTTCATTCACTCATTAGATTTATCTGGGGGTACTCACTGTTATAATTAAGTTGCTTTTAGGTGTACTAAAGGCAACTTAAGTGCCTTAGGTGTACTCTAAGGGTTTAAAAGCAATACTTTCTGAAGGTGCCAGGTTGGTGACCAGAGAGTAACCAAGACCCTGTGAAAATTGGACTATTATATTGACCTCCATTTCACTATTTTTTTTTCTCATTAATCTTTATTATGTACCTATTATATACTACATTTAGTGCGAAGCAGTAAGGGTATATAAATATATGCTAGCTTTTTTAGCACTGTTAGTTGAATAGTAACAGACATATTAGATCTTCCTGCAGTGATTTCTTTGGCTCAACAGGCAGCCAATTAGCACTCTAAGACGTAGAACTATAACATCACAAACAAGCTATTTGCGTATTTCAGTACTAAATTAGTTTTCCTTTAATTCAATGAAAGTAATGCTAATGATAAAATCTGATGAGTGAACATGCATTCTCAAGCATTTTCTTTTATCTCCAATTCATTTTATTTTCCTTTATCACTTTTCTTCAACATTGAAAGGGACTCATTAAGGAAAATACAAAGATATTAATGTAAAGATTTAACTGATATAAAGCGTACTGTCCAAGGTACAGGTACATATCAAATAATTTTAGTTAAAATAATGGCACTTGGGAAGCATTTTAGAGTATGGTAATCTCGAAGCTTGATAAACTGGAAGAGCCATCTAGATGTAGTTACATACTATCTTCACTCAGCACACTTACAATAAAGAAAACGAAAGATATTTAATTTACCATTGTATTAAGAAATATTTTATGTTCAACAAAATTTTTACTTTAACATTGGGATTGCTTTTTAATTTATGTTTTTTAATAATTCCTTCTAATGACACAAAACCTTCGCTTCAGTTATATTCACTAAGGAATTTCATTCACTAAAAAGCATGTACTAAATCTGATTTGTTAAAAAAAAATCCTGGAATGCCTGGGTGGCTCAGTGGTTGGGTGCCTGTCTGTGGCTCAGGGCGTGATCCTAGGTTCTGGGATCGAGTCCCGCATTGGGCTCCCTGTGAGGAGCCTGCATCTCCTCTGCCTGTGTCTCAACCTCTCTCTCTCGGTCTGTCTCTCATGAATAAATAAATAAATCTTTAAAAAAATCCTTTCCATATTCAGATAGATGAATCTAGTAGTTATGAAAGTATTTCCATAATTTAAATTCAGCCAATCAGTCATGGTACTATTTGGTGTAGTTTTGTTGGACTCTCTAGATAACTTAGGTAATTGGAGAATTACTGCAGATTCTCTGGCAAAGGTGTTTTTATGGGAATAGTGAAGAACTCAGAAGAGTTCTTCTCAATAAATAGTGCAGTGGAACTTGTGAGGTGCGATAGCAAATATGTGATGGCAAGATGAAGGAATTATTGACACAATAAAAGGAGGGAAGGAAAAAATGTGAAAACGTGACTCACTATTTCATATCAGGAGTTTTAAAAAATCATTTGACCAACATGCCAGCATTTTATCAACAACCTGTTAGCCTTGAAGTACATTTCTTATAAGTCAGTTTGATTTTCAAGCATTTTGCCTTACCGTGCCAGCCTTATACCTGGCCAAGAAGAGCTTAGAGCTTCTGATATGGGCCTGATTTCTATGAGGGACTCATTCTGGCTCTTCTCTGGCTATAGCCTTTTCTTCAGGCCCCTGGGGAGAGTGCTGAACCTAATGAACACCTATCTACATTATAGCTGCCTTAGAGATTCTCTTCTACCCGAAATGAGCCTCAGTTTGGTTCCATGGCCTATGCTAGCTTCCTTGCTAGTGTTGAGATATTTTTTTAAATTAACATTTGTTAAATGAGGCCCTTGGGTGAATACTGAGCCACAGTTTAACAAAGACCACAAGGGAAAGTGAAATAGAGAAGTTTATTACTCACAGTACTGGAGGAAGAACACAGCATGCCTTAAGTGACCACATGGGGAGGTCAGGGCAGGGTGTGGGCAGAAAGCAAGCAGCAGACTTGAGGTACATGTCTTTGTTAGGATTTGTGGGTAGAATGCTTTTGGAGTTCCCAGGCTAAGGCTGGATTGGTCAATTTAAACTAACCATGAGACATTTTGGTAAGCTCTAGGATGGTCTTATCTCGAGGGTGCATAAATGAAGGAGTTGAGAGGCTGAAGAGACTGTCCCTCAGCAGCAGCATAGGGAAAGTCCTAACAGAGACTTACCCTTGTTACTATGTAGGCTGTCATCAGTGGCATGCACTTGAGAAAGAGGCTGGTGTCAGTTCAAGGGGCCTGCGAGCCACTTAGTTTACAGACTAGATGCTGAGGCAGCAATAGAATAGTTTAGTTAAATCCTCAACAGCCAATCAGTCTTCTATAGCTCAGACCACCCATTTAGATCTACCTCTAATCCCAGAGGGTTGTTGAAAGGGAATTGTTGATTGTAGAGACTACAATATAGACTGAACTTGGATGAACAGCCTAGAGAGTATATGCATATGTGAATGGGAGGCTCATCCTGATGAAAGAAGGACCTAGAGGGTGGAAAGAGAAAAGGGATGGACTGTGAGCCTTCTTGATAACAATAAAGAGGTATTTATCAAAATGGGAGGATAATAGATGTTTTGCTTAATAGTTTGATAAATAACAAATATCTGGACATACGGTATATGATTTTTTTGTTCCTTTCCTGGGATTGCAAATGTTAAGAACTTACCCAATACAATTTTCATACAACCAGAAATGCCATAGAGTATAATTGCACTTCTATTTTACTTGCTACAAAAAATAATTCAGAAACATTGCTAAGTAAATTATTATACAAAATTTCCACAACGTATATTTTATATTTTTGAAAGAGCTTTTTAAATTTAATTAAATATATCTTTTAATCATCTATCCCTCATGCTCAATTTAAAAAAACAAGTGAAAAGAATTCATTAAGATATGCCTAAATCTTTTCTTTATTCATATTCTGGAATTTTAAATCTAGTTATTGATTAATTGGTGTATCCACATCTGTGTTTTTCTGTACAGTATTTTCCTCTGTGATTTGAAGAGCTTCAGTAATGTAGGATTTCTGAAAATGTACTTTTTATTTTCTTTAAAAGTTCTTTTAGGCTACTGACATCTCTTTTATAACATTTGATATTGCCATATTCTTTGTATTATTGTCAACAAAAGAATTGCAGTCCAAGCTAGCATATGTAAAGGAAGTAGAATTTTCATTATAAAATTCCTTTAACCAACTATGATTACAGAACATGTTCTAATTTAGGAAATATTAAAACACAAGTATGTGTATATACATACGTGCACACATAAGTGATGAAAAAAGTTCATTCATTTATAATGTTCTTAACAACATTGAACCCAAAAAACCCCAACAAATGCTTTCCTTTAGCCAATCTCTATTATCTCAACTTTGAGTTTTAATATTTTTTCTCCTTTACCTTTACTTTTCTTCTGCCTCCTTCTCCTTCCTTATTTTCTTCACATATTATAAAGGTCATTAGGGACATTTATTTTATTATCATGCATGATACTTTCATACACCTGATTCATTACTGTTAGGTACTTGGAGATATTGTTGAAAATGCCAAGGTTCTCGTCATCAATAGGTGTTGAAAATGAAACCTATAGCTTATCCAGCTACATTTTATTGTACAGTAAATTGATATTTCACAAGGATACTATATATAGACAATTATATTAAACAAGTAAAATGATGTATTAAAAGTGTTTATATTTTAATTAGTAAAATTGCCCTAGGTAATTTATTTGATTATATGCCAATTATGGGTTTTATAGTATTGAAAGGAATCTTTCATCATTTTTCCACTGTTTTATGAGGTTAAACCACACTAGTCTTTTTAAATTCCTGTTAATCACCATGGCACTGCTCTGTTTTCCTGTTGCATGTATGAGTCCTTTCCCATGAAGTTTATTCCTTTAGAAATCCTCATTCCTTTGCTAGATCTCTTCTCTAAATATGATTCCTCTTTGGTAAGTTAATTAAAAATTAACATTTGAGTTTTGCATTTTTGTATCGAGTTATTATGAACAAAGATGATACATATATTCATGTGAAGGTTTCTGTGTGAATATGAGTTTTAATTTCTCTAGGATAAAAGCCCAGTAGTGCAATTGCTCTGTTTTAATTTTATGAGAAACTGACAAATTGTTTCCCAGAGATGTGGCAAGCAAAAATTGAGACCCCAAATTCCCACCCTATAAACTCTTCCACTTGAGTACCAGTAACAGCTGTGAATATGATGAGAAATATTCCTGTGATATGGTCAAAGGAATTTTGAAGACCTAATTAATGTCCCTAATCAGTTGACTTTAATATAATCAGTAGAGAGGTTATCCCTACGTGGATCAGACATAATTAAATGAGCCCATGTTAAAAGATACTCAAAGCAGAGACTGATCTCTTGGCCTGAGGAGCAAATGGGCATATTGCTGAGTGGGCCATGTCACAAAGACCCAGAAGTGGCCACTAGACATTGAGAATGCTCTCCAGCCAAGAGCTAACAACAACAACAACAAAAAAAGAGGATATCAGTCACAAAACTACATATGAATGAATTTCTCAAACAACCTAAGGGAGATTGAAAGTGCTTCATTCCTTGATTCAGGGTCCACATTTAGGGAACACCTTAATTTCAACCTTTTCATACCCTGAGTAGAAGATCTATAAAATAAAATATGTGGCTGGATTTTATCCTCAGTTCTTGGGACATAACCTTTAAGCTCTTGGAATTTGCTAAGTGATAGGAGTGTCTATTATTCATCATGAGCCAATCAGATTGCACCAGATAATGTATGCTAGGAAGGTGACTTATGGTGGGACCCTAGGTAGCCAATGCTAAGGAAATGGCTCAAGATGGGGTTTGGTCAAGACAGAAAGACCATGTGGTCAAAGAGTTGAGGCTTTAGGGATTAAAGGGGGCTGGCTTTAACTTGAAACTTCTCCCTGAATAAAAGAAGAGTGAAACATAGAAGACACTGGCCTTTTAGTTGTGCTACCTGAGGGGCCAGTTTCTGTCTTGCTTCACATGGAGTGTTGATGGAATAGCCAAAAATAAGATACCTAGAGGCAGGTGAGAAAAAAATAACATGGTAAGCTGCTTGCTTGCGGAAGGTGAGATGGCTCTGTGAGATTGAGAGAAAACAGAATCTGAGGCTTCTCCCCCAAGAAAGAGATAAAGTGTTGAGTATGCCTGCTATGGCCCTGATCTATCAATGAGCTGTTGGAGGAAGTAGTTTGTTTCTTTTTACGTGGAATGCTGAAGGAACTGGCATAGTTTAATGAGAGCAACTCAGAACAAAGAAAAGGCGCAGGTGGCTTACTGTACCCAGACTGGCTCAGCAACAGAGAGAGAAGGTACAGAGTTAGACACCTGGACAAGGAAGGAGGGATAGAAATAAAGCATGCATCCAACATACTGGCCTATTGTACAGCAGTCAGACACCAGATGGAACAAGAGATTATGGGCTCCTAAAAGGAAAAGAGGGATCCCTGGGTGGCGCAGCGGTTTGGCGCCTGCCTTTGGCCCGGGGCACGATCCTGGAGACCCGGGATCGAATCCCACGTCGGGCTCCCGGTGCATGGAGCCTGCTTCTCCCTCTGCCTGTGTCTCTGCCTCTCTCTCTCTCTCTCTGTGACTATCATAAATAAATAAAAATTAAAAAAAAATTTAAAAGGAAAAGAAACCAGTCAATCCTTTGTTCAGTAATTTATATAGAGAAGTCCAGAGAAGACACATATATACAGAAAAGGCTTGAGAGACTCCTAAAATCTCTCCCTGGATTGACAGGTGAAGATTTTCCTTGTCAAAGATGGTAGATAAGGACTTGGAGAGGTGGCTATTTTTTCATATGCACAGACAGCAACACAAAGATGTAAGGAACACAAAGGATCAGGAAGCCATGACACATCAAAGAAAAAAAATAGAAATCTCCAACAAGAGACCTTAAAAAATGAGACCTATAAATTGCCTGACCAAAAAACAAAACAAAACAAAACAATCACTTTAAATGAGCCTAGTGCATTAAAAGGAAACATAGCAACAGTAAATGAAATCCAGAAAATGATGCATGAACAAAATAGAAATATAAAAAAGGGGGAAAAAGAGCCAAACAAAAATTCTGTACCTAAAGAATACTGAACTGACAAATTTAATAAACAGCTTCAACAGCAGACTCGATCAATCTTAGAAGGAAATAACAATCAGCAAAGTTGAAGAAAGATCATTTAAAATGATCAAGTTAGAGAAGCAAATACAAAAAAGAATGAAAGAGTGAAGAGAGACTAAAGGACTTATGAGAAACCATCAAACAAATCAGTATATACACAGTAGGAGTCCCAGAAAGAGACAAGACAGAAAAAAAAAAAAGGACGGAAAACTTATTTTAAAAAATAAAGGCACAACAAAGGATCTGTACTTGGAAAACTATAGAACACCCATGAAAGAAATTGAGGAACACAAAAAGAAACGGAAAGACATTCCATGCTCATGGATTGGAAGAACAAATATTGTTAAATGTTTATGCTCCCCAGAGCAATCTATACATTCAATGCAGTCCCTATCTAAATACCATCAATAATCCTAAAATTTGTATAGAACCAGAGAAGACTCTGAATAGCCAAATGAATATTGAAAAAGAAAACCAAAGCTTGTGGCATCACAATGCTTCACTTCAAGTTCTATTACAAAGCTATAATCACCAAGACAGTATGGTACTGGCACAAAAACAGACACAGATCAATGGAACAGGATAGGGCGCCCAGAAATGGACCCTCAACTTTGTGGTCAACTAATCTTTGACAAAGCAGGAATGAAAATCCAAAGGAAAAAGACAGTCTCTTCAACAAATGGAGTTGGGAAAATTGAACACCCACATGCAAACTCATTTTATGATGTTGGCATTACCCTGATACCCAAACAAGACGAGAACACTGCAGGAAAAGAAACCTATAGGCTAATATGCCTGATGGACATGGGTACAGAATAGTCAACAAAATGCTAGCAAATTGGATTCAACAGTGCATTAGAAGTATCAAACACTGTGACCAAGTGTGTTTTCTCTTTGGGATGACAGGATGGTTCAAAATATACAACTCTAGTCCTTGGGAGTTTTTTGAGTAGACAATTATATCACCATGTTAATTTTTTTTTATTTTCCCAAACTGTAGATCTTTTTATTTCATTTTTTTGCCTTATTGCTCTGTCTAGGATTTTCTGTACTAAATAGGATGCTGAGAGCAGACATTCCTGTCTTGTTTAAAGGAAAGTCCTGAGTGTTTAACCACTAAGTATAATGTTCAAGCTTTCTTATTCCTTACTGATTTTCTGTCTACTTTTTATGTGGGTTATTTGTAAAAAAAATTTACTATGATTTGCCTGGTTCTCTTTTCAGTTCTGTTTTTTTTTTTAATGTATTCTGAAGCTTTGTTATTAAGTTCATAAACATTTAGGATTGCTTATTTCTGGTGAATTGCTGATATCACTAGTAAATAGTGATCATTTTATCCCTAATAATATTTTTTTCTCTTAAATTTATAACATTTTATTTACAATAGCTGCATTTAAATGGGATGATTAGCCTATTTGAGTTTGATTTGGCTACGATATGGTTAGATTTGTATCTATCATTTTGGGCTGTGTATGTGTGTATGTGGTTTCTTTATACCTTTGTCCTAGTCTTTCTTTTTTAACTTTCTTTTGAATTAACTGAGTTTTTCATGACTGCCTGTTATTTGCTTTGTCCATTTATTAACTGTAATTCTTTGTGCGTGAGATAGATTACTTTAAATTTCCTAGTATACATTTCTACTTGTCATAGTATGCTTTCAAATAATATTGTGTCACTTAAAACTTATGTAAACTATAAAATGAATATTTCCATATATACTTTCCCATGCTACATGTAATTTTTATACATTTCTTTCTACATATGTCATAAGTGCCATAAAACATTCTTATTATTTGCTTATAAACAATTATTCTTGAAGGTAATTTAAATAGGAAATTATATTTATTCACAGATTTTTAGTATTCTTCATACTGGGTTGTTATGTGTTAATATTTTATTCTAATAACTTCTATTAACATATTTCAGGGCAGATCTGTGGGTAATGAAGCCTTATAGTTTCTGTATATTTGAGTCTTTGCCTTTGTTTTGCCTCTGTTTTGCCTTTTTACTGGATATGAAATCTAGGTTGACAATTTTCTTCTTCAGTCCATTCAATTGTTGTTCTATTTTATTTTGTATTACCTTGTTTTAATCCTGTAATTGTTCTTCTATCCATAATGTGTCTTCTTTCTCTGATTACTTTTATGTCCTTCTCTGTGTCTCTGGCTTTGAAAAACTTCATGATCACGTGCCTTCATGTAACTTTCTTTGTATTTCTTGTATTTAGAGTTTGTTGAGCTTCTTGGATCTGTGGGTAAATGATTTTCATAAAACCTGGGGAAATTTTTGCTCCTATTTTTCCTATTCTTCTACCTTCAATCTGGCAACTCCCTTTGGATGTGCCCTGGGCACTGTCTCCAGGCAGTCAGCTGAGATGTTGATAGAGGTCTTATTTCTATCTCTCAGAAATCACTGTCCTACACTGACAGAAATTATCTACTTTTTTTGAAAGCCATTAACTTATATATTGTGTTCAGTTTTTGAGGCATTTTAGGAGGATGGCTAAGATATTGTGGCCAGAAGGTTCTCTCATCTTTTTAAAATGATTTATTCTAGGAATGCCTGGGTGTCACCGTGGTTGAGCGTCTGCCTTCAGCTCAGGGTGTGATACTGGAATTCCAGGATCAAGTCCCCACATTGGGCTTCCTGAATGGAGCCTGCTTCTCCCTCTGCCCGTATCTCTGCCTCTCTCTCTTTCTGTCTCTCATGAGTAAATAAATAGAATCTTAAAAAAAAATACTTTATTCTGAATGGTTCTCCTCAGGATTTCCATCTTACTTGTTTATTGATTCACTCATTCTTGTGAAGCATGATGCATTATTAGATGAATTTGAAGTACAAAAATAACCTCTGATACTTAAAGTCCTGACATGAAAATGCACACTCACTTTAAAAAGCTTTTGTTTTGTCTTCCAAACTTACAAATTGCAAAACATTCCAAGAATCCGTTTTTGTGCAGGGAATCTCATTTCATTTTACAGATTTAAAAAGTCAGATATGTAATGATATGAAATGTATAACTCCTGAACATTTCCTCTCATGAACTTTTCAGATTTATTTTATTTTATTTTATTTACTAAATATTTTATTTATTCAATTGAGGCAGAGAGATAGAGAGAGAGAGAGAGAGACCATGAGCAAGGGGAGAGGCAGAGGGACAGGCAGAGGGAGAAGCAGGCTCCCCAATGAGCTGGGAGCCCGAGGTGGGGCTTCATGCCAGGATCCAGAGATCATGACCCCAAGCTGAAGGCAGACACACTTAACCATCTGAGCCACCTAGGAGCCCCTGAACTTTTCAGATTTATATATGCAACTGTCTTCTTAACATTTTGGGTTGGGTACAAAATACAGATTTTAAATTTCATTAAAAAGAAAGGGAAGAAAAGGAAAGCTAAGGAAAGAATTTAAGGGAGGGGAGGAGGAAAGAAAGAGAGAGGAAGGAAGGCAAGAAGGAAGGAAGAGAGGAAGGAAGGAAGGAAGGAAGGAAGGAAGGAAGGAAGGAAGGAAGGAAGGAAGGAAGGAAAGAAGAAAAGAACACAATTGTAGATTACATACTCTGTCTCTGCGTATCTGCTCTCCTATTAGCTTTTCTGTCTTGGTAAATCCCGAAACTGTATATGCAGCTGCTTGGGTGGAGGAGGTGTGGAAAAATCTTACAGTTCATTCTTCTCTTTCCTCCAACCTCAAACCATATCTACTCTAATTCCTAATATATCATGTATTTGACCAGTTTTTATTTCCTATCTCAGTAGGGTCTTTTCCTAGACTATTTCAAGGATTTTGACATTGGTTTACTTCAGTTTGCCTACTTCTTTACTTTTTGAGACTTGCATTTTCTCTCCCGAACACTCCCTAAACTTTACTTTCTGAACTTAAATTCCTCACCAACAACCAGAACATGCCTCCCCATTTCTCATCAATCTTCCTCACATTTGCTTATTCCTAATCATGAATCATAATATGACTTTTGCTAACAAAACTTACTTGAATCCATTCTTCCTTTGACTTATCTCATTTCTGGACAACTGAATTTGTTGATTTCTTCAGTTTAATCCTTTTCTGAACTCAGAGATTTTTTTCTTTTCTTTCTTTCTTTTCTTTCTTTCTTTCTTTCTTTCTTTCTTTCTTTCTTTCTTTTCTTTCTTTTCTTTCTCTCTCATCTGCCTGGAACTCCTTTTCCATAAATCTCATACAGATGTTTAATTTAGGTATTATCTTCTCATTATTAACAGCATCAGAACTGGTGAATTCATACTGATCTCACTTTGATTATATAACATTCCATTTTTGTGGGAAGAGAAAGAGCATAATTTTGGAAATAGTTATTTGAGATAAGAAGGCCAAAGATATAAATTATTCTTGGATATCCATTTATCTTCTGTATTCATCATAGTAACATCTACAAATGCTTTAATCAGAAAAATTACTCTACTAGTAAAAGTAATTATAATAAAATGCAATCATTGGAAGCAATTTCAGTAAATATAATGAGTGAAATCCTTAATTATACATTTGAAAGAGAATAAAAAGTTTTTGGGTTTTACAAATGTGAAAAGTAACAGCATAAATTACTCTATTTTGAAAAAAATAAGTTAATCTATTTTGAATAATAAAAGTCAATCAAACTGCTTAGTAAGAAGATAAAAATCATTAATAAATTTCTCTATTATGTATACAATGGAATATTACTCAGCTATTAGAAATGACAAATACCCACCATTTGCTTCAATGTGGATGGAACTGGAGGGTATTATGCTGAGTGAAGTAAGTCAGTCGGAGAAGGACAAACATTATATGTTCTCATTCATTTGGGGAATATAAATAATAGTGAAAGGGAAAATAAGGGAAGGGAGAAGAAATGCGTGGGAAATATCAGAAAGGGAGACAGAACGTAAAGACTGCTAACTCTGGGAAACGAACTAGGGGTGGTAGAAGGGGAGGAGGGCGGGGGGTGGGAGTGAATGGGTGACGGGCACTGGGTATTATTCTGTATGTTAGTAAATTGAACACCAATAAAAAAATAAATAAATAAATAAATAAATAAATAAATTTCTCTATTATGGCTTCTCTATAATACTTTGTCTTTAAATAGGCACTATAAAATAATTTTTAATTTTTTTTAAAGATTTTAATTATTTATTTGACAGAGCACACATAATCAGGAGAAGTGGCAGACAGAGGCAGAGAGAGAGGCAGGCTTCCTGTTGAGCAGGGAACCCAATATGGGGCTTGATCCCAGGACTCCGGGATCATGACCTGAGCTGAAGGCAGATGCTTAACCCACTGAGCCACTAAGGTGTCCCTAAATTTTATTATGAAAAAATTAGATGAAAGAAGACTAATATGATTCCTTATGTGAGCTTTACATAGCTTCAATGATTATCAACTGAAGTCTAACATTATATTATTTATATCTTAACTGCTTCTATAAACCATACTTTTACATATGTAAAAGCTTAAATATGTATCTTTAAAAAAGAATTTCTTTAAAAAAAATAATGTCATAATCATATGCAAATTTTAAAACCGTATCCTTTAAAAATCATTGTTCTTATGTTCCCATTGTCTTAAAAATTCCATTACTTTCATTTTGTTTGAACCAAAATTATTGTAATTTATATATACATGCACATGTTCACACTACACTCATTTATCTTCAAGTTTTGTCTCTGGTTTTGTTTTGTAATTTATTTGTTGACAAAATCTTTTTCCCATAGGATCATATGCAGTCTGTATGTTATTGATTACACCTTCATACTATTTTGGGGACATTTCTCTGACATCTGTGTTTCTGTGTTTTTAAAATGAGTAGCTAGATCTATAGGTTTCAACAGAATCAGGTCTAACATTTGGGCAGGACTATTTAAGTAGTATTATAAGTAGCATTTAAGCATATTATGTTCTTTCATCAGATACTAGATGGTGTATGACTGTCTCCTTTTGTGATGTTATCAGTTGCGCTAATTGATATCTATATTTCCTTTTCCATGATAGGTTTATTAAAGGGAATTTAATTTTTCTTAAAAATGTGAATCATAGTTCCATGATAATCATAGTACTTTTGGCAAAGTTTATTCATTAGAGTCAGTACATTTAAAGGTACGTTTAAACTTAGCTCTGATAGAATTATCATGAATTTTGAATGGAAATAATATTTATATCCTGTTTCAACAACTGATTACAATAAATGCATTTCTTTAAACATGTTTTATATAAAGATGTATCATAAAATAAGGATGATTTACAGTACTCAGATGAGGCAGTATTTTAGAACTATCAGTGGGATATCTTTCACATGTTATAATTTAATATTTGATTTAAATAAATTTTTAAAATATTTGGCCATAGCATATATAGAAAATACACTCAAATAATTTTGGAATTTGTTTATAAAGCCCAAATCTAATAAGATGCAGTTAGTGTTATGGAAAATGTTGTTTCTCTTAAATTTGAAGAAATTCTTTGCAATGAACTAGACCTAACTTTTTAATGCTCTAAGCAGTGACTTTCCAAGTTATCATTTCAATGAGTGGCTGCACTAATAGGAGAGTGCATATTTCTAAGCATGATACTAAGCAAAATTGTGACGTAAAATATAACTGCCACACTTTTTTAAAGTATTGTTGATAATCCCATTTTTTATGCAAAAGTAGCTCTTTTCATTTACTTCTATCATAAGGCCTTTCTTTTATTTCTCTAAACACACTATTCTACACCAATATGTATTATGTCACCACTGAAGTTTTCTTTCTTTTTTTGTACTTTTTTTCTAGAGTGTCCTGTCACACTAATAATACACACACGACTCAGCATGTTCAGATTTATATTCTGTAATAGCTAGTGTGTATGTTCTGATCTAAACAAAGTAATCTTTGGTATTTTTGACTTTATACTTTATCTTCCCATTTATTTTTTTAAAAAATTTTAAAAAAGATTTTATTTATTCATGAGAGACAGAGAGAGAGAGAGAGAGAGAGAGAGAGAGGAGCAGAGATAACAGGCAAAGGGAGAAACAGGTTCCACACAGGAAGTCTAATGCAGGACTCGATCCTGGACTCCAGGATGGTGCCCTAGGCTGTAGGCAGGCGCTAAACCGCCAAGCCACCCAGGGATCCCTATCTTTCCATTTAAATTTAAAAACTATTAGGCAATTTTCTATGAAAGTGACATATTTACTAGACATCATGAAATAATGCATATAATTAATTTGTCTTTAAATGGAAATCTTTAGGATGAATTTCTTAATTATATAATCTCATTTTAGCTTTACTTTTATGTTTAGCGGATATTAAGGTTTCATATAAACAGTAATGCCGTGGAACAATCAGCAGAAGTGTTTTAAACTGTGTAATCTACCAGTTGGTGACACTAATTTAATAGCAATCATTGAGGCTGGCTTATATAAGGGACTATTATAGTTAGCTTTATGGGAAATAAGTTATACCATGTACTACCAGGTTAATAATGGATGATATGCTAAACTATTTGACTTGTCTCTCTTAATAAGTATACTTGGTTTTGCAAATAGAAAAAGCTTCTAAGTCATCTATCCTATCAAATCTCCCTACATCTTGAGTAGCTAGCTACCTGCTATGTGTTATAACTTTTTGTACATTTTCATGTTCCATTTTAAATTCCAGTGTAGTTAACATTTTTCATTATTGTTGATATCAGGAATATTATTTATTGTGGAAATGAAATCCTTTTCATATTTGTAGCAAATGTTTATACTCATTATACAACTTCTTGTTTTCTGGTATGTTTTAAAATCTGTACATTTTTATTTAGTAAAAGGTACTTGTCTTCTATTTTTGTATGTTTTCTGTTTTGCTAAACATTTTCCAACATTAAAAAATAATTTCCATAGTTTTTGTAATTTTATTTGAACTATCAAGCTTATTCCAAGTCTGTATTCAAATGAAGGCTTTTTCTGGCAAGCCAAGAAATAAAGACCCCAGAAAAAATTTTGTAAAATTACCTTTTTCATTTTCTCCTTCTATTTGGCGTTACTTTCCTATGGCTATTTCTTTTTCAGTTACATTCCACATGTGGGCAAAGAAAGTTTGGAAGATCCAAGATTGCATAACCCTTCTTCTAACTAGTGATCCTAGAGGAATAAAGACCCTCTCTTTCCCATAAAATATGTATCAGATCTCAGTAAAAACCCTAATTTGCTTGATTTGGTTCACAAAAGGAAGAGAGGACCTCTCAGTCACCCTAGAAAATCATCACTCTGAGGCAAGTAGTGGGTGTGGGAAATCTGACAGGCAGTCCCAGGTGGACCATATGCACTGAGAGAGAGAGAGAGAGATGGGCACAGAATATGCACATACTTAGAAATGTTTCTGAGAGCTGACATTTTGTTTGACTAACCCTGAAATTCATACTATTGTTTCATCATATAAAGGAATAAAGACCCCCAACCAAATATAAACAAATTATATCAAGATATTTTCAGATGAGATCCTTAAGTGTTTCGAGTGGTTCTACAGGGAAGAGTGCATCAGTTAGCATGTAGTGTTCTATGACTGAAAAATCACATTTTCCTCCCACTATCTCATTTATTTCTTATCGTTTCCATTCTGTACTGAAATGCCCATCTCTTTATATACATGTTCACCTTTTTCACTGGAGTGTTTATTTTTAAAGTTTTTGTCTTTGATAATTCCAACAACTGGGACCTATCTAAGACTAGTTTTGTTTATTACTTTCTCTACTGATGGTACATCCATTTCTTGTTTCTTTGTGCATTTTGTAAGTTTTGGTTGAAGTTGGATATTTTCTGTAAGCTTAAAACACTTAGGAAAATCGTATCAATGCATGCAGACACATTTCTTTTTTCTGCCAGGTTTTTACTGTGGGTTGTTGAGTCAGTCTATTTCAGAATTGATCTGGGTTTGGTCCTGTTGTTGCTATGGTTATTTGCACCTTACCACAGGCTTCAAATTCCTCTAATGTTACCTTGTTTTTAGTGTGGGAGTTGGATTGCTTAAGAATTTCAGGGATGTTGCTCTACCCTCAGTTTTAGGTCTTCCCTTTGTGACTACTCTTCGAGAAGATTACTCATGCTTCTAAATTTCCTCAGTGGTAAATTGTGTTGTCATTTAGTACTTGCTAGCCTAAGGTTTGGGGTGGAGACGGGCCTACAGTAAATTTCCTATTGTCTTGATTTAGCCTCAGACTCAGGCAGACCTTGTATCCCTGAGTCATGAAGGTGAGGTTTTCTCAATGGTCCTCTCTGTGCTCCACTTGTAGGGTGACTTGAATGGACTGAAGCTAGATTTCCTCGTTCACCTCCTAGGAGTAGCGGGAGTACGTTTCTGATCCCTTCTCTCGGCTACAGTGGACCTTAGCCTGAGTTCCAAAGGCAACAGTGTTTGCGATTCTTCTCCCAGTATCTTGAGGCTTTGCCTCATGGGAAGAAAGTAAAGAGGATCCTTCTGAGGTGTGTCTTTCCCACAGCATGTGCTGCTCCCTTCCTCTATGTTTATACAACAAGAGATTCTTGTTCTGGCCCTTCATCCTGATTCCAGTCTTCCTCGTGCATAGCTGTCTTAGTCATTCCATGCCGCTATAATTAATCATCATAGCCTGGGGGCTTAAATAACAAACATTTTTCATAGTTGGAGAGGTAGAAAAGTCCAAGATCAGGATGCTGGCATATCTTGTGTCCTATAATGGCCTACTTCCTGATTTGCATCTGGTCTTCTTCTCTTTGTACCTTTACAAAGAGAGAGAGTGAGAGAGTGTGTGAAAGAGAGTGAGAAAATGAGTGAGAGAGCTCTCTCATGTCTCTGCTTTTAAGGGCACTAATCTCACTCATGAAGGCTCTACTCTTTGGACCTAATGTACCCCCAAAGGCCCTGCCCCCTAACAGTATCACATTAGGGTTAGAACTTCACCATATAAGTCTAGGGGTGACATAAACATGCAGTCCATAACTACCCAATTAGGTTCATGGACAATAGCTTGGGAGTGAATGTGGATCTTGGATCTGAGGTTCTCAGGGTTTTATGTATCCTCATAATGGCCCACATTTGTCTTTAATAATTTTTTGAAAATATAACCTGCATTATTTGTAGCAGTTTGTATATCACATGGCATCTTCTGGATGTATGCAAATGCTTGTGATTGGTAACTCCTTGGAGTTGACTGTCTTCCCTTAGATTTCAGATTTTGCCTTGTCCTTATTTTTTTTTCTGAGAAGTTCAAGAAGAGTTTTGCTTTTTTAAAAGTTATCTCGTATTTTTTGTTGAATGGGTGGGATTAGCATACTTTCTAGTTTTGTTTTGTTTTGTTTTATTTCCATCTATGGCGAACCCAGAATTTACCTGCTATTTTAATTTATTATTATGAATCATTTTAATTTACAACGTATGGGTTGCTTATTCATATTTTTCTCAAAATATTTATTGAACAGATAATTTTATAAAGTCTATGCTAGTTTTAGACAGCATACAAAAATAAATATAATCATTGTTGGGATAATGGGAAACTATTGCTCACTCTTAATGTTTTCTTTTTTTTTTTCACATGGAGGACATACCATTAGAATATCTTTGATATCTCCATTCCTTCCTCCTTTATTTATGGGAAGATGAGTGGTATTTTGTCAGTGACTTTGAGAGTAGACCTGGGAATGTGTAGCTCAGTCCACTATTTTTCTCTAATTTTACAAGTCAGATTACTGGGAGCCCACATTTTGTTCTTCAGGACAGATTTTTTTTTCAAGCTGACTATACATGGTAATATCTGAAATAATTCCAAAGCTACCTATAATTGGGTGAGTAAGTTTTCTATGGGATTCGGCATTAGAATCTGTCACTGCCTTTCAACTGTATCACCTTCATTCACAAAATAAAGCAATAATATTAACAATAATAAAAATTCTATTTTATATTCTGTATGCCTTATTATTCTTTGCCTATCTCAAGTAGATTTCTAATAAAGATAGATAGAAAAAGATATTACTTTCAAGTCCCTTCAAATAATAAGCAGCAGCATTATGACAGCCATTAATATTTTTTGATTGATGTATTTGCTAAGACCTCAATGCAATATCTAAAATAGTCCTCACAATTGTTATGAGGTTGATAGGAATATTTTTTCTTATGGTATATTATGGCCACTTATCTTAGTATCATCATGACTCATAATGATAACCTTTTAAAAATTCCTACCTCATAGAATTTTTAGCCGATCATTTCTATTTATTCCTTTCTGCTCCATTGCAGCTGTTTTCAACATGTGTACTTATTCCTTGCTGTATAACCAGTTATCAACACCTTAGTGGCTTAAAATAAACAATAATTAACTCATAGTTTCTGTGGATTGAAAATCTGGGTGAACCTTGACAAGAGGCCTCTTGCTCAGGCTCTGTCACAGGCTATCACTTAGTTGTCACCTGGGACTCCAGCCTCCTCAAAATGTGCCTGGGGAAGGATCTGCATCAAGCTCACTGACATGGTTATTGGCAGGTCTCAAGTTGTTCTTGACTTTTGGCCTGAGATAACAGTTGATTGCCTCATGGACAAGGTAGCTCACAACATTTTGAGAGAGAAAGGGAAAGGGAGAAAAGAGAAGTGGGGTGTGGGAAGAGGAGGAGGGTGCTAATATAAGTGGCATATCATCTCTGTTGCCATATTCTATGCATTAAAAGCAAGTGACTAGGTTAAGCCCACACTCAAGGGGAAAAGATTATAGAAGTGCACGGGAGCTAGGAAGTGGGACACATGAAGTGGCGGCACTTAGTGTAGAGGAGTTTTAGAATCGTCAACGTTTGAGGTGCAAATGGAGCTATGAATAACAAGATTGGGCTAGAGAAATATAAATAATTATGTCATAGATGGTGCACTTAAATGTTTCACAAAAAGAAAGGCTATGGTTTAATTTGTGTTTTGCCTTGATCATTCTCCCAATAGTATGAAAATTTGATGTAAAAAGGTAAGATACACTGAGAGGGAGGATTACTTGAGAAGTAGTAGTTGTAGTCCCAGAGATTCAAGATGAAGACCAATTTAAAGTAAGTAATCAACTGTAAGGATAATTAGGTGAAAAGGTATTTGAGAGAGACTTAATGGGAGTCAGTCAGTTGTTGGCTAAGCTTATCGATAAAAGTAGAGATCTGGACTACTTCTTGAATCTGAGTTTTATGATTGGGTGGAAATTGATGCCATTGCATAGTTAGCAAAAGCAGGCATGAGGTAGATTTGAGCTAAGGAATAGGTTCAGGGTCAAAGAAGAGAAAATGAACTTACTTTTTCTCATGTTGAATTCTTGTTATCATTAGCACATCTAATAGGAGGTGTCCCACAAATATTCTGTTCAGATCTCAAAACTAGAGATCTGAATGTGCTGGTTAGTTGCATAGCTGTCATCTTTACATCTTTCTCAACTTACTGAGGAAAATTAATATATTTTATTAATCTTTGAAGCTTCAAATGACTGATATATCACATAAGTTGTAAGTTCTTATGGTTTCTTTCTCAAAAAATAAGTTACAGTGAACTCAAGTTTCTTGTACTGTTCTAGTATTCTTATATTTCCTATGGTGTGGAGGTTGCGAATGCCTAAAGTTTTAAATTGGCATAGAATGCTTAAAATTATGGTAACATATTTGATTGAAGTATTCATGATTGTCGAATTATAATTATAAAAATAAGGTCATGGGAAAAAAAATAAAAACTCTTTTTAGTCCTTAGTGGCAGATTGATATGTGACCACTCATTTGAGCAAAGAAATTTCTACATTTCTTCATAAACTGAAACTAATGTGGTTATTTATATGATGAGGTAGAAAGTAGACTTTAAAGATTTTGATTCAAATTCAACTGGAATAAGACATCAAATCAATATATTGAAATTATTCTATCATCCATCTTTTCTTGAATGGATTATATTGTTTTAAAAAAAGGTTAGTTTATTTTTTCAGTCATTCTGATTAACTAACAATCTTGCCAAAAATGGAATGCCATGGCTAAAAAATCAGTATACTCAACTCAAATGTTCAACATTATTCTTAATACAAATAGCTTGTAATACCCAATAAAGTCACTTTTCTTTGACATGAACTAAAATATCTAATAAAGGGGTGGCAAAAGCACTAAAATGAAAGCCATCATTATATTGAGTTAGAAAGAGATTTATTTAACTGGTTAGGATTCTCACTAGAAATAACTGCATTCAATTTGTTAATAGTACTGTGAGGTTTTTTATAGGCTGCAATTTTTTTAACTGTTCCACTGATAGTTCAACATTCACAGGACTAGCTTTAGTTCCACCATCAACTCGCTATGTGAATTTCAAATTTACATTTGGCAAACAACAGGAAATTACTTTACCTACAGTGCTTATTCTGAAATATAATTTAGGATATGGTGTTTATTCTTCTGTTTTTTAATAGCATCTACTGAGAAATCACTTTTACTGGGAATCCAAACAACTGGAATTTATTTCATGCTCTATAATTTTATGAGAAGCAACTGAAAATAAAAAGGCTGATACCATGACTGTATCCATAAAAGGAACTTAGAGACTATGGTCAGTACAAAACCTATATTAATGATCCTACTTTTGGCAACAAAATACTGGATGTGTATGAAACAAACACATGCATATTAAAGATGCCTATTACTGATTGAACTATTAGAGGAAGATGATAACCTATTTTCTGAGAATTTTGGTTCTGGCATCTAACTGCCCAGATTTGAAACATTATGGCTCACTGTTAATTATAGCATTAAATGCAGGTTATGTTACTTTAACTTTAAAAAGTTGTAAAAAAAATATATATATATATATATATGCATACACACATATTTGATCTTGAATTCATTAGAAATGTTTATTCATTTTTGAAAAATAAACATAAAATAACTGATAATAATCATCTCCATTTTATAAGTAATCTCCATTTTATAAGTAAGGAAACTGACATAACCATGGTTGAGGAGCATCCCAGATTTATCAGCTAGTATGTCTACAACTATGTTCTCACACTGACTTAGTCACCATAGATACCTAGCATATTTATTTTATTAAGAACACTGTTGTACCTGTATTACTGCAGAATAGGAAATAGGGCAACCTAGATATCTCATAGGACTCAAAGAAATATTCTGTATCTAGAGAATATAGTCTGAATTGAAAATTATAAATATAATTTCTGTATCCAAAAGGGATTACCAAAATAAGAATTGGGGTTTTAGTTGATGATAAATTTAATGCAGTTATTTTAGGTGCTATTTACTAGAAAATACCAGATAATCCTAAATAGCTATTGTCATTATTATTCTTTGGGTATACCTAACTCTGCTGTTTAAAAAAAAAAAAAAAAACTAAACTAAATTTGCATTTCTCACTCTTTCCTTATTGGAGTTAATGAATTACAGTTATAGATTCATTGCATTTATGTAGATCTCCCTCTGATTATTTTCAACACTCTGATGTATATTTTATTATTTTCATGTCTAAATGTCGACTTCAGTGGCCAGTAGACCCATGGAATACACATGCAGCCTGTACTTTCTCTATGGTTGTTCAGGAAGTCTTAATACATTTGGTTTTGTTTACTCATTTGTTCTAATTATCTATAGATATCTGCATTTGTGGACTTGCTCATGTTTCATTTGTATTGGGAAATAGAAATTCTATAGGTATACATATATACACACATATATATGATGAAGTATTACTCAGCCATCAAAAGAATGAAATCTCGCCATTTGCAATGATGTGGATGAAGCTAAAGCATATTACGCTAAGCAAAATAAGTCAGAGAAAGACAAATACCACATGATTTCACTTGCATATGGAATTTAAGAAACAAATAGTTGAACATCGTCTATCTCTTTCATTTTCACCACTTACAATATAATGATTATGGTTTCAAATCCCCCCTCCTTTTTTTAAAATTAAAAATAGGGAGCATTTTTTCATGAATGATGACAATGGCACTCTACCATAGTGATCTTCCTCCAAAATGCTCGTAGCCCTGTATTATCATAAGGAAAATACCTGAAAACTCCCAATAGAAAGACTTCCTACAAAATGCTTGAGCCGATACTTCTAAAATAGTGAAGGATTTCTAAGAATCAGTCATAGTCAAGAGGAACTTCAGCAAGATGACCACTAAAGGTAATGTGGTATGGTGGATGGGACCTTAAAACAGAAAAAAGTACATCAAGTAAGAACTAAGGAATCCTGAAAAAAGTATACACTTTAGTTAACAATAATGGTTGGTTCACTATTTATGCATGTTAGCTAACGATAATATTGGTTCATTAATTGTAACAAGTAGACCATATTAATGTAAGATGCTGATAATAGAAGAATTTCAATGTAGAGTATATGGGAATTCTCTGTAGTATGTTTACAGTTTTCTCTCAAACTTCAATTGTCCTAAAGTGAAAAGTATATTTTTTAAAAAAATAGACTTTAGAATGTCTTTGGTTTTGGTTTTGCTTTATTTTCACGTTCCTGAGGCTCCTACTCTGAAACTTTAAAACAACGTTAAAAAGTCTGCTAATAAGTATATAGATCAATCTCAGGTAAAATAAAAATTGATGTTTCCATAATCACACATGCTTAAAAGAATGAAATGAAATTTCCCAAAGTGCAGTGTAAGACGGTTACTTAAATACTCAGAGTTGCCCTTCGTAGACTCTGAAAGAGAGATTAGCAGGAACATAGATTGCTAAACTGCCTCACTGCACTGATACTCCATGATTGACTTCCTGTGACAAATAGTAAATGAGATTTTCTTTTCAGAGACTACAATGCCACAGTGACTAGTTTTTCTGCCCCAAGCATTGTAGGTAACCCAGAAGCCAAAATAATCTCTCTCTCTCTCTCTTTTTGAGAAAGAAACATCACTTTTATTTTGTCAACAGAAGAGATTAATTTCAGCACAGCTGATCTCTATGAATACATTTTCCTTCAGACATTGCCAAGGTCAATGGAATTTGACTTGTCTGGTACATTTGTGCTGGATATACAGTTTAAGCCTTCCAAAAGCAAATATAACTTACAATCTATCAAGGTTACTTTTTAAAGTTCAAGTTGAATATTTCTATTTTGAGCTCAGCCTTTGCAAGCTCTGCTGGTTTTTTCTCTTTGCCATATCCCTTGACTTTTTTTTAAATGTACCTAAAATTTCTGATTATATTGATTCAGATTTTATAAGGGAAGTAGAGATTATTGGATCAAGATGGTGAATACCTATGTGCCCTGAGCTTCTAAGCATAAACTCACATTGATGTTTATCTTAATTAGAATAATACTATAATGAAGAAATTAGATTTGTCTATATCTGGAAGAATGGGTGATTTGGTGGACTTTGTAGATCATGTGCCTTATGTGATTGGTCTATGTATACTTTTAAATGGATCGCATCAAACAGTATAAAAAGTACAGTAATGAAATAATGTGCACAGCTGAAAAATAAAAGTCTTGAACTTATATACTTTACATCATTTAGTTTTAAGCTAAATTTAAAATTCTAGATATTTATCTTCACATATTCAATCCATTTGAAAATACCTCTAAGTTTTTGTGATTTATGATTGGTCTGGATGAAGGGCTCCATTGAAGCTGTTTCTCCAAAGTCTCCAATTCCCATATACTCAGTTAAAACAGTTATGAGCTTTGACATATAAGAGTTCTGTTGTATATCTAAAGAGTAACGGGATCCCTGGGTAGCGCAGTGGTTTAGCGCCTGCCTTTGGCCCAGGGCGCGATCCTGGAGACCCGGGATCGAATCCCACGTTGGGCTCCCGGTGCATGGAGCCTGCTTCTCCCTCTGCCTGTGTCTTTGCCTCTCTCTCTCTCTGTGACTACCATAAATAAATCAAAAAAAAAGTAAAATAAGATTGGGTCCATCTGGGGTGGTATATTAATAAATGAATATTACTTTATTTTCAGTTAAAAAACCTCTTCTTCGATACATGGACTTCTTTTCTCTATCAATGCACAATATAAACATTTTACAGTGTTCATTTGGAAATGATGATCTGCAATAATATAAATGTGACATTTTTAAAAATGGGAATTTCAGGCACTGAAAGAAGATAATATTACAGAGGTTAATCATACAAATAATTTAGCTTTCTCCTTGTTTCTTTCAAAACATCTATTACTCCTCTCCTTCCTTTGATGATGGAACTTTTCATTTATTTTGAGAATCGTCCCTCCTGTACACTAATGTGATCTACAAATGCAACCTTCAATATAGGAAACATCATGGTAGACTTCTGAGACCGGCCAATGTGTGCCATCCCCATTTAGTTAAGAAAGGATATTTGACCAAAACTGAAATGGTCAGATTTATTTTAACAAATTGAAAGGGATACAGAAAATGGTGAAAACTTTCCATAAACATTATTTACAGTAAATCCTAGCTCTTCTAGTGTTTATTTGTGCTACTGTGTAGAGACCTCTTTCAAGAGAATGGAATCTACAGATAGGCACACATAGACAAAAGACAGATGAAATATTACTGAAGAACATTTTGTGTTTGGTTTGGTTTTCCCTTCAGGAAATTTTTGGATCCTTTCTCAAGTCTTGTCTAAGATTATTTATTGCTTGAGCTTCTTAGTTAGATTTGAATATGTTTGATTTGGATTCCTGTCATTTTTATTGGAAAATAACTGATTCATACCTGAAAGTATGAGGATGGCTACTTCCTTGACCTGTGGTCTTGGTCCTTTGTGTGTGTGTGTGTGTGTGTAGAGTAATATTGCATGTGACAGTCTATGACAATTAACTTACAGGAAAAGGGAAAACAGTTAGGAAAAGGGGCCTACAACGTGCTTCTGAATAAAAGGACAATTATAAACTATCTCACTAAAGAGAATACCACCTATGCTTTATAAAATTGTTTAGAATGATTGATTTTAGAATGAGAAGCAGAGTGTGCTCATGAGCAGAAGAGGGGCAGAGGGAGAGGGACAAACAGACTCGGTGCTCAGCACCGAGCCCAACACAGGGCTCAATCTCACAACACAGAGATCAAGCCCTGAACTAAAATCGAGTTGGACATTTAACCAACTGAGCCACCAGGCACCCCTCACCTTAAGCTTTTTAGGAAGTCATAACTACTAGAATAGTTTCTCTGAGGATATAATTTGTTAAGATCCACTTTGTGACAATGGCCACTGAAAAATCATAGTTCTTTTTTTAAAAAAATCTACCCTCAAAATTATATAGTCTCCTTTGAATTCTTTTGTATTGGAAAAATACTAATTAGTCTGTGTGGGAATACAGTGAAGAAATTAAATGTTTACATGCCAAATCAGTAAAATCTAAATGGGCAGAATTGAAGAATTCTGCCAATCTACATTTAGCGCCATTTTTCATCCAATAGAATTATGACCCCATTTTGATGTTGAAATTAATGTTATGTTTTTATGGCAGAGACTCTTTATTTCCTTTAACTTCTGGATGTATACTTCTGGATTTCACAATTAAAGAACCAGCATTTACTAAGTTATAATTAAATTTAATTAATATGTATGAATGTTTTTCCTCTTACTAAAGGAAGAAAATATTGGAATTAGTTTTAGAGGATAACGTGCCAATTTAATACAGATATCAGACTCATAGTATTGAAATTTTGGCACATGTTGCTTTTTGGAATATTCCAGTAAATCAAATAATTTCATGTGGTATATAAGCTTAATGGCATTTGAAACTGCAGTGCCCTGGCTTGTTTTAAATCAGAATTAAAGATGTGCCAACCTGTCACAACGCCTATGCACAAAGTACACTACAGTTCTCCACACCCCTTTGAGTTCATATCAATCATTTCAAAATTACATTTTTTCCTCAGAATGAGCTGTCACTACCAATTTGAATAGTGGCTGTTGAACTGGAATTCATCCAAATTTTCAGCAAGCCATTTGGTTCATTATATCACAAACTAAATGACTTGCAAAACCATATTTTTTCATACTGTTTTCAAGCAAATACAATACTATCTCTTCAAAGATTGCTGCAATAAATTAAGATATTTTTATTCAAATATCTATTAAGACTTCTATTTTGTTCCTGCCTTTGTGCCGTTTCTGATTCACTTTCCAAAAATGAGCCAAATGCATCAAATGCATTGCTTAATATCAAATGTATTTTGATTCAGCAGGACTTTACCTCTGGTTTATCTGTGATCACCAAATTACACAGCAATCTTTGTGATGTCTCACCTCGGTTCCTGTTATAAATGTGTACAGCCTAGAGGCTATATGATAAAGATGCTGTTCAGGGTAAAATAGTATTTGTGAAACACGCATCTGAATACAGAGTTTTGTTTTGTTTTGTTTTGTCTTTTTTTCTCATTTTGCCACATTTACCATACCTGGCATTTCATAAAAATCTTATGATTTAGGATTATTTTTGTATTGTTATCGGTCACAAAGTGTGACACAGTCTGTTGCATGGGACAGAAATTGTGCAATCAGCTGCAATGTTTCTTAGCAGAAAATATCTGTTGCCCCCTTCTTTTTAGGTTTCTGTTTTCATTTTATTCGAGAAATAATATATAAGGTTTTATTTTTTCTTCAGGAGGAAATAGTTATCAACCACAGTGATTTCAATCTATATGATTTGAACATAAAACTTTGTTCAAATAAATTCTGTAAACTCCTATGTAAATTATATTGGTAGATTACTACCAGTGATATCAAAGAAATATGACAGAAAACATGTTTCACAATTTCTGGCAAAGATTAATACCTAATACCTTGGAGGTATTGTTGAGGTAAAATAAATAAAGTCCTGATTGGGATATTCAATTACAGGTTGAAGACCTCAATCTGACCACTACTTGCTGTGTCACGTTGAGTTCCTTGTGTTACTTATCTCTGTAGATATCACCTACTTCACTCAGAAAATGGAGCTAACAGAATGGTGAAAACTGGTCAGTGACTGTCAACTTTCCTATATTTGCCCCATCTTCTGAGTGCCAACCAAAAGAGAGCTGAATATGCTCTCCAAACTCATCACATAAGATGCCCCTCTCCTATGACGGTTGTCTTTCTTGGATTTGCTTGTTTCACTTAGCATGATGCCCTGTAGTTTTTTTCTCCACGTCATTGCCAATGGTGGGATTTCATTTTTTTTTTTTTTGATGGCTGAGGGTTGCTGGAGGGGAGGGTAGTGGGGGGATGGGGTCATTGGGTGATGGGCACTAAGGAGGGCATATAATGTGATGAACACTGGGTGTTATATACAACTAATGAGTCACTGAACTCTACCTCTGGAACTAATAATACACTGTATCTTAATTATTTTAATTTAAATAAAATAAAATTCAAAAAATAGGAAGAAAATCTTAAAGAAAATGGAGCTAAAACACTAAACTGCTTGTATCACTGGAAAGCTCTAATGGCAAAACAAAATATCAAACGCAGAAGAATCTCAGGTACGGTAATTGTCACAATTCAGGAAAAGTAGAGAAATCACCTGTTATAAGGATGCTGAAAAATCCAACTTAATTTTATCTACATTTTCTCAAGTCTGAAATTACATCTCTTAAACACACTTGCATCCTACTATCTTTTGACGGCATCAGAAACTTAAGTAACTTGCGTTTCCCTAGACAGCCAATAAATTCTTTGTTGAATGTATTCTATTCCTTCTGTTTTGCTCTGGGAAATCTGCAATCTCATGTGAACAAACTTTTCACACTCTTGAACATTTGCAATCATTGTATCGATTCCTAGTTCTTTGCTCTCCATCAGGGACAACATATAGCCCACTCCCCTGACTAACTCACAGAAGTGATGGTGTGGGTTACCACATTACTACCAACTCTTTCTTCATTTGCAAATTATTGATCTGCCAGTACCATTAAAATGGCTTCCTGAGAAGTTCATGTCTCCTATGTAGGCATTACTCTGTGTTCTCGTCATCGTTATTTACTTACCCTCAGGTAACAAATGCTTGTCCTATCCTATTTTGATTCTATGGTATATTATTTAAAAGTACATTATATACAGGTTCTTAAATTTTTTGTCCAGCCATTTTTTGAGGTTTTATATTTTTACTTCCTACTTCACCTTTATTGAAGTACAATTGACAATTAAATTGTAAGACACTGTAAGTGTACATTACAATCATTTTTTAAAATAATATTTATTTATCCATGAGACACACAGAGAGAGAGACAGAGACACAGACAGAGGGAGAAGCAGGCTCTGCGTGGGGAGCCTGATGTAAGACTCGATCCCAGGAACCCGGGATCACAAACTGAGCCAAAGGCAGATGCTCAACCACTGAGCCACTCAGGTGTCCCACATCATAATGATTTGATATACATATTTTAAAGGCAAAGAAATTACTGCCTCCCTTCCTTTTAGGAGTTTTATGGTTTCAGGTCTCACATTTAGGTCTTTAATCCACTTTGAGTTTATTTTTGTGTATGATGTAAGAAAGTGAACCAGTTTCATTTTTTTTTTCAGGTAGCTATCCAGTTTTTCTATCACCATTTATTGAAGAGATTATTCTCCTCATTGTGTATTCTTGCTTCCTTAGCTATAGATTAATTGATCATATAAACAT
This sequence comes from Canis lupus familiaris, assembly GCF_011100685.1. NCBI lineage: Eukaryota > Metazoa > Chordata > Mammalia > Carnivora > Canidae > Canis > Canis lupus. The sequence goes on from NW_023330596.1 coordinate 118,896, forward strand.
GGGTTTGTTTCTGGGCTCTCTATTCTGATCCATGGATCTATCTTTGTCTATCTTTGTGCTTGTACATTACTGTTCTGACTTACTCTAGCTTTGTGATATGTCTTGAAATCTGGGATTGTGTTACCTCCAGTTTTGTTCTTCTTTCTCAGGATTGCTTTGGCTTTTCAGAGTCCACACAAATTTGAGGATTATTTGTTCTAGTTTGGTATTTTGAAAAGGATTATATTAAATCTGGATAGGGATCCCTGGGTGGCACAGCGGTTTGGCGCCTGCCTTTGGCCCAGGGCCGATCCTGGAGATCCGGGATCGAATCCCACGTTGGGCTCCCGGTGCGTGGAGCCTGCTTCTCCCTCTGCCTGTGTCTCTCTCTCTCTCTCTCTCTCTGTGTGTGACTATCATAAATAAATAAGAAAAAAATATTTTAAAAAAATCTGGATATTACTAGGTGGTATGGACATGTTAGTAATTTTGTTCACCCCCGAGCATGGAAAATCTTTCTGTTTGGTTGTATCATCTTCACTTTTCATCATCATTTTTTAATAATTTTCAGAGTACAGGTCCTTTGCCTCTTTGGTTAAGTTTATTCCTAGGCTTTTTATTGTTTTGGTGTAATTGTCATTGAGTTTGTTTTCTTAATTTCTCTTTCTGCTACTTCATTATTGGTGTATAGAAATGAAACAGATTTCTGTATATTAATGTTGTATCCTCTGACTTTACTTAATTCATTTATCAGTTCTAGTAGTTTTTTGATGGAGTCATTGGTTTTATCTAATATGGTATTATGTCATTTTAAATAATGAAAATTTTACTTCTTATCAGTTTGGATGCCTTTTATTTCTTTTTTGTTTGTTTCTTTAATTGTTGTGTCTAGAGTGGGTAGAGGACCTGAACAGACATTTTTCTGAAAAACACATACAGATGGTTAAGAGACACATGAAAAGTTGCTTAACATTACTAATCATCAGGGAAATGGAATTTATAAGGGAAGGGAGAAGAAATGTGTGGGAATATCAGAAAGGGAGACAGAACGTAAAGACTGCGAACTCTGGGAAACGAACTAGGGGTGGTAGAAGGGGGGAGGGCGGGGGGTGGGAGTGAATGGGTGACGGGCACTGGGTGTTATTCTGTATGTTAGTATATTGAACACCAATAAAAAATAAATTAAAAAAAAAAATAAATAATAAATAAAACCGTGATGACGTATCACCACACACCTATCAGAATGCCTAAAAGGAAAAAAAAAGAAATAACAAGTGTTGGCAAAGATGTGGAGAAAAAGGGAATCCTGTGCACTGTTGGAGGGAATGTAAACTGGTTTAGCTATTACGGAGGTTACTCAAAATTAAAAATAGAATTATCATATGATCCAGCAATTCCACTAGAAGGTTTACCCAAAGAAAATGAAAACACTAATTTGAATAGATAATCCTGTGTTTATTGCAGCATTATTTATAGTAGCCAAGATAATGAGGCAATCCATGTCCATGGATAAATGAATGGATAAAGAAGTAGCATCCACTTCTTATGTATAATAAGCTATTATTCAGCTATAAAAAAGAATAAGATCTCCATTTGCCAGTACCTGGATGAACCTAGAGAGTATAATGCTAAGCAAAATGTCAGAGAAAGACATATTCCATATGATTTGATGCATATGTGGAATTTAAGAAACAAAAAACAAGAGACAAA